>NC_092358.1:577553-860922 GCF_030848805.1 Temnothorax longispinosus | reverse complement strand
CGATCGGTCGCCGCTGAATAATTGTCAATAAAAATTAATAACCATTAAAGGAAACCGCGGATGTCGCAAATACTTGCTGAATCGTTTTGTTGTCACAAAGACGTGATCCCTAAAAATTTAAACAGAATCGTTCTTTGCTATCGACCGCCAGAGAATAAATTATCAATAAAAAGTTAATAACAATTAATATGAAACCGCGGATTGTTCCAAATATTTGCTGAATCGTTTTGTTGTCACAGAACGTGATCCCCTAAAAATTTGGAAAGAATCGTTCTTTGCGATCGGTCGCTGCTGAATAAATTATAATAAAAAATTAATAACAATTAAGGGAAACCGCGGATTGTCGCAAATACTTGCTGAATCGTTTTGTTGTCACAAGAACGTGATCCCCTCAAAATTTGGAGAGAATTGTTCTTTGCGATCGGTCGCTGCTGAATAATTATTAATAAAAAATTAATAACAATTAATAAAAAACCGCGGATTGTTCCAAATACTTGCTGAATCGTTTTGTTGTCACAAAGACGTGATCCCCTAAATTTTGGAGAATCCTTCTTTGCTATCGACCGCCAAAGATAAATTATCAATAAAAAGTTAATACAATTAATATGGAAACCGCGGATTGTTCCAAATACTTGCTGAATCGTTTTGTTGTCACAAAAACGTGATCCCCTAAAAATTTGGAGAGAATCGTTCTTTGCGATCGGTCGCCGCTGAATAAAATTGTCAATAAAAAAATTAATAACAATTAAAGGAAACCGCGGATTGTCGCAAATACTTGCTGAATCGTTTTGTTGTCACAAAGACGTGATCCCTAAAATTTTGGAGAGAATCGTTCTTTGCTATCGACCGCCAGAGACTAAATTATCAATAAAAAGTTAATAACAATTAATATGAAACCGCGGATTGTTCCAAATATTGCTGAATCGTTTTGTTGTCACAAAGAACGTGATCCCCTAAAATTTTGGAAGAATCGTTTTTTTGCTATCGACCGCCAGAGAATAAATTTAATAAAAAAAGTTAATAACAATTAATAAACCGCGGATTGTCGCAAATACTTGCTGAATCGTTTTGTTGTCACAAGAACGTGATCCCCTCAAAATTTGGAGAGAATTGTTCTTTGCTATCGGTCGCCAGCTGAATAAATTATCAATAAAAATTAATAACAATTAATATGAAACCGCGGATTGTTCCAAATACTTGCTGAATCGTTTTGTTGTCACAAAGACGTGATCCCCTAAAAATTTGGAGAGAATCGTTCTTTGCGATCGACTGCCAAGAATAAATTATCAATAAAAAGTTAATAACAATTATATGAAACCGCGGATTGTTCCAAATATTGCTGAATCGTTTTGTTGTCACAAGAACGTGATCCCCTAAAAATTTGGAGAGAATCGTTTTTTGCGATCGGTCGCTGCTGAATAAATTATTAATAAAAAATTAATAACAATTAAGGGAAAACCGCGGATTGTCGCAAATACTTGTTGAATTGTTTTGTTGTCACGAAAACGTGATCCCCTCAAAATTTGGAGAGAATCGTTCTTTGCTATCGACCGCCATAGAATAAATTATCAATAAAAAGTTAATAACAATTAATATGAAAACCGCGGATTGTTCCAAATATTTGCTGAATCGTTTTGTTGTCACAAGAACGTGATCCCCTAAAAATTTGGAGAGAATCGTTCTTTGCGATCGGTCGCTGCTGAATAAATTATTAATAAAAAATTAATAACAATTAAGGGAAACCGCGGATTGTCGCAAATACTTGCTGAATCGTTTTGTTGTCACATAAACGTGATCCCCTCAAAATTTGGAGAGAATCGTTCTTTGCGATCGGTCGCTGCTGAATAAATTATTAATAAAAAATTAATAACAATTAAGGGAAACCGCGGATTGTCGCAAATACTTGCTGAATCGTTTTGTTGTCACAAAAACGTGATCCCTAAAATTTGGAGAGAATCGTTCTTTGCTATCGACCGCCAGAGAATAAATTATCAATAAAAAATTAATAACAATTAATATAAAACCGCGGATTGTTCCAAATACTTGTTGAATCGTTTTGTTGCCACAAGAACGTGATCCTCTCAAAATTTGGAGAGAATCGTTCTTTGCGATCGGTCGCCGCTGAATAAATTATTAATAAAATTTAATAACAATTAATATAAAACCGCGGATTGTCCCAAATACTTGCTGAATCATTTTGTTGTCACAAGAACGTGATCCCCTAAAAATTTGGAGAGAATCGTTCTTTGCGATCGGTCGCCGCTGAATAAATTATTAATAAAAATTAATAACAATTAAGGGAAACCGCGGATTGTCGCAAATTCTTGCTGAATGTTTTGTTATCACAAGGACGTGATCCTCTAAAAATTTGGAGAGAATCGTTCTTTGCTATGTTCTACAATTATTTATCGAATAATCTATAACAATTAAAACATGTTTTTATATCAAACCGATGAAAAAACAGTTTGAATATTGTCAAAAATATTTATATATAGATGTATTTAATCTTCATTAATTAATAATATCTAAGAAAAGCCCAGCGGCCGATAATAATTAACCTACGATACGTTCGGACCCCCTGAGGAACCCACATGATATTCGGACCTGGCCGCGAGACGTTCCGCTGCTAGCTCCCGCTGCTAGCTTCAGCGACATTTTTTTTTTTTTTGCAAATCCCCTTCTAAAGATTAACATGTTTTATACTTGTTTTCTGAATATCTTGAATGAAACAAAAGTATATTTGTAATTTATATCAAGTTTTTATCGTACTATAAGACGTGATCTTTTTTATGTATTTGTCAAATTTTACAAAATTGAAAGTTAACATAACCGCAATGTGAGATTTGCGAACGACCGCATTTAATATTCGATTTTTGTATGATTTATTACTTGTGGGTTTGGCAAGTTGAGAATCGCTGGACAGTGTCGGCAGGTCGGTATAGGTATACCGTTGATGGACCAGAGCTAATCTAAAAATCGCCGGAACTTCACAATTATAGTAATTTACCAACCGACAACAAGCTGTATACACAAGCTCGTCCGTAATGGCATTAACAGCACGCTCTTTCGCTCTCTCGTGTCCTTTTTAGCTTGTATCCGACCGTGATTTGAAACTCGAATTTGGAAGAAGTTCATAATTGCCGCATCCTCTCATCTCCGGATTAGGCGGTGCGAACTCGACCTTCATCAATCTCGTTCGTGAAACAAGATGATAACGCAAGAGACAAAGTTCGATTTTATATCCTTTCCGCTTTTTCTATCGGAATATAGAGTAACAATTACTTTTACATCTCATATTTTTTAATTTTTTATTATTTATCTTTTGCATGCTTTTTATATGGCGTGAATTTGTGTAAGCAGTTAAAAAAATATTTATATGAAATCTCATTATTGGTAGGGTTGCATTTGCATATTGAAGTAGAAGAACTCCACTCTTTTGTAGTTTTTGTTTTTTCGATGACGCCATCATTATAGCTTGTCTCGGTACATACACGAGATATTCGACTTATCTTGTTTGCGAGGATATACGCCTGATAGAAAAAAAATCTCGTTGCTTTTCGTGAAACAAAAACAATCCTCAGGCATAAACAATACCCGCAAGCACTCGGCGGGAGATCGAGAGCGCTTCGAGATACCAAGCCCAGTAATAATCTCTTCACGGCTTCCACTCTTTGACTTCTACGTTCTGATGGGTCTTTCCAGGAATCATCGATGCGGAATTGGAGATATCAGATAACTCGGGATGTTGTTTAAGAATCCGTAAAATCATCACAATTGTTACATACTCTCATAAATTGATATTCTGTTCCCGAAACTCTCCTATGTGCATTTTCTCGCCAGCGTGGCGCTTCAGATTTGGTGATAAATTCAAGTGACTTAATAATTGTATACATTATGAAAGGAAAAAATACCTCTTTTGCTACACGGCAGTGAGTGTTGAAAGAAAATCTAACGCGTTCTGTAGTTATTTCTTTATTACCGAAATTAAGTTAATTCAACTCCATTCTTTAATGTAATTTCGAATAAAATTCGTTTTCTCAAATTAGATATTATAAAGTTTCAATGATTTGTCGCGTTATTAAATGAATAAAATATTATCTTCATTAATTACGCTAATCATATTACATGATAGGAGATGCATTTTCGATTAAGATGGATCTTGTTTGGTCGCCGAAGAAGTCGAGGTGGGTGTTCATATCGGGTGTTGAGATTTTCATTGTCAGCTGCCGCCACGGGTATCAGTACCGAGAAATATTTGCGGGTGTGTGTCTTCGGTTGTAAACGTGTGTCGGAGTCGCATTGTGAAGCTCCGGGTATCTATAATTACCTTGCCGGGGTATTATTCCAACAAGACTGCGAAGTAAACAAACCCGCGGGAGAGGAGCGAACGAGAGAGGACGAAAGAGGATAGAAAACAAGAAGAGAGATCGAGTATACGAACTTTGTATTGGTATAGCGCCGGTTGGAAGACCGATAGAACGCGCAAGGGAGGTCGTGCGGGCGAGGGAGGAGACACACCGATCCGATCGTGATGGAAAGGGCGGACGGGAAAAAGGGGAAAGAGAGACAAGCTGGCAATAAACTTTGGGCGCGAGGAGTGTGGCGCACATGTGCGCCCAGGATATGCATTCGGTGGCGAGTGAATGCGAGAGGAACGCGGCTAAAGTTACAGCTAAACGCTAGACAAGCGGTTCCTTTTTGCGCGCTTTTACACAGTTTCTTCCGAACCACGGAATGTGACTGATAAATGTTCCATCTTCGACAATCCATACGTCAATACGTAATTGCCTTATGCCATTCATTGCGATAATTTTTTAAACTCTAAGTGTTTATTGCTTTACTTGCTAATAACCTTGTACGCACTTGAATGCTTGACTATGCTATATTTCTCCTCACACACGTACACTCTCTCTCTCTCTCTCTCTCTCTCTCTCTCTCACTCACTCACTCACTCACTCATTTACTTATTCACTCATACTCTCGTACAATAATTTTGCGTAAAATCCGTCAAGCGTTTCACTGCGGGATCCTCGATAAAAGCAGCTCTCGCGAGAGCTTTCCATCGGCAGACTCACAAGCGTTGATAAAACGAGAATCGCGGGACTCGACTCGGTGGTATGCGGCGCTGCGTTGCGTTATTTATAGAGTCGCGTAGCTGACAATTTAATCGTCCGCGCGTTCGTGTGAATTGCATCGAAGCGTGCACGCAGCAGAAGCGTTCGCGTCTTAATAACTACGAACGAACGAGTACTGTGCTGTGTGTGCGTCTCGTGCCTCTCCACTTAAAGGGAAAGGTCAATGGTCCTACGTCTCGCGACGATCGAGATCGCGTAAGTCCAGCGCGAAGAATTAACTCTTTCATGGTCGTTACTGGAGCCGAGCGGTCAAGACGACCGCGAATAAGTTCGGCCGTTTTGGTCTTTCGTTGCCAAAGTATTAATTGAATATGTGCTATTCATTGATCGTCCATTTTAACTAGAGCATTATTCATTGATTATCTAATTTAGAAGTAAAATAGTAACCATACAGTATAAATATTTGAATTATTTTCGATACGAGAATGCTACTTTTCATATACAACGGTTATGAAACGTATAATCATCCTTATTGAGAGTGAAGCCAGAATAAAGTATCAATCAATTTCTCTGAATGTTTATAGCGTCGAGCGTTATACGAAAATTAAAGGATCTTGTTTCCCGCTCATTGAAATTATCGCGCGATAATTCCACTTTTGCGCACTTTGCAAATATCGAGAAGGAGAAGGCGATTTTCGTTATACTTATATATAAAATTTGCGAATATTCGTACGATTCTATCATTGTCTCATTGATTACCTAACGACGTTCGTTTCTCAACGATAAAATCTACGCGGCGATAATCATAATGCTCGGATTTGCTGGCCAGATCGATGGACGATCGCTATCGATTCAAGCAGGTTTCAATCGTTTCAGTCGAAACGATCGAGTTTCACGAAACGGACAACAGAATTCGGTCGATTCTGCAAGGACGGAATCCGTTTTGATTACGGAGACGATCTTGAGCGGAAGCACACAGCCTCAGGACGATCGGTATCGCGGAGCGAATTCTTCGTGTATATTTCTCCTGTTGTTCAGGACGATCCAGTTTCGCGGAAGGGTAAGCCCGAGAGGTGTCTCCGACCGCAGCATCTCGCGTCTTAAGGATTAGCCGTAACGATAGACGATTGGTATCGCCTCTGAATCTTTGGAGCAGGTTTTCGCATGCTCGCTGAGATCGGTTTTCTCTGCGCAAACGACGTTGAATCCTATTAAGCGAAGACTGGTTTTAATGTAGATGTAATATTTATACAAACGTTTAGGATAAAAAAATAACATCTGGCATGCGGATCAAGCGGGTGTTATTAACTCGATTAAATGCGACGTTACATGAAATTGCGAATGCAATATTTCTAGTGACTTTAAATGAACTTTTGTAATGGATAAGCTAAAACACGACAAACAATTGCTCTTGTCAATGTGATTTAGTATTTAAATCGCGTTGAAAAATATATCTTTAATTACATTTTGAATATTTTTAAACAAAAATTACGAAAAAATCTCGTGCGCGTAAAAAAATCGAGCCAACGCGAAGGCAGGTCGAGATAAAACTAGATAAAATAAATATCACGCAATCTTCCATTTTTTGGCAAACTGTTATGTAAAAGAAAAATAAAAACGATTTGTATGGGGAACATATAATTAACCCAGTGTTGCACGAACGACAAATTGTCGTCCTACAGTCGGTCGTCGGTCGGGCTTTCTTTCGGAACTATTTTTTATTTTTTACAATTTAGTTCGCGTGCAGGTTACCATTTAAAGGAATGTTTCTCCGTCTGTGGTCTGTTTAACGTCTGACTAATCTGTAGCAATTTGTGATCTGTGCGATACCGACTTAACTGGTGTATATATATTAATTGCACGACAATATTACCGTTGTGCCTTTTTTTAGAGTTCGATTACTTTAATTTTTTACAGAAAATAAAAGTGTGATAAAAATGAACATTTTATATCTAATTGAGTGAGATTTCACTAAAAGCGAAAGATAAAAAATTAATTAATTGTTCTAATCTAATCAATCTTTAACATATTTAGTTATTAATAAAGGGATCTACGAGTATACTAATAATAATCGTGCTCTTATTTGTTTCCGAAACAGGCAAGGTGGATCCGACGCCGCACACCTCCTCGTTCAACATGGGCTACCTCGTCTCGCCGTATCCGTATCCCAACGGAGCCGGAGGACCCATCCCCGTTTCTATGGTGAGTAGTCCGGTTATGCTTTTCTTAGTTTTATTTCCGTTAAAAATTTGGCATGCCTTGAACTTGCCACCAGTCTGCGGCTGTAGCCAGAAAAAATATTTGGGGGGAGGGTCCAGTGGGACCCGAATTCAACTCGGTGAACTAAGGAGAATGTGTAGCCCATTCAAAAAATTAAGAGAGATACGCGAGTTTGAAGTTTTTTGTGAAAATTTTTTCTTAAACAAATTTTGACAGTACTTTTTGACCAGCCCGTAATTATTCGATAGATCTATTAAAGAGAACTTTATTTTAAATGTCGCGTTTGTGATTACTGCAATAATAGTGATTTTTTCATATAATTAATATTTAAATTAATTAATTATTTATTGCATTAAAGCGCTCTGCTTTAATTAATGCTACGATTGCTACGATTTCAACTATTATAAATTGCACGATTCTTTCAAAAGGAGTAAATAGATATATAATTGCCAGCCCCGCGCTTGCAATATACGTTAAGATCTAGTTAGCTCAACTAACGATTCGGAAGTGCTGTTTGCCGTGCGATTTCGAGCGAGACTCGCTTCGCGCCCCGTACCCGCGCCGAAGCGGAGGTAAGCGTATGAGAGAGAGTTCGCCGAGACACGCTCGTTGTCGGAAATAACGACATAATGACATGGTAGAGGATGAGTGCCCCAGGTAGGTAAATCCAAGACGCAAGCACGACGCAACTAGAAAGAGAGAGAAAAAGAAAAGGAAAGAGGAGGGACAGGGAGGGACAGGGAGAGAAAATCAGACTGGGATATATATCCAGCGAGCAAGAGAAGAAGGAGGGGAACGAGGAGAAGGTGGGATCATCGGCGTGTCTCGGCACTCGGCAGCATCCCTGACCATCGCCGGTGGTTCATCAACTCCGAGGAGTTGAAGAGGCCTTAATAGGCTCTCCCGCTAGAGTCTGGACCATGTCACGCACCCTTTTACCTCACGTCTCGACCTGATTTCGCGCGCGATTCTCGCCGCTGGACTGTCAGCTACGATTCGACCGGATTTATTAATCAGAATATACGCCTCGAATTCGCATAATAAAATAAAAAAATGCACTTATGATGTATATGTTCAAGTAAAGAATCGAATCGATATAATTCTGATGAGTGTAGATGTAGACGAACATGGATTACATTTTCGCACTATAGAATTCTATGTATATAATGAAAGATTGAAAACTAAACTTAATAAACATCGACATTAATGTTATTATTTTTTAATATTAGAATTGCGATTTCTACAATCGTAAAATCATTTAATATCAACGACACGCTTTCTTTCCACGAAACGTGTAATTGTCTTCACTCTCATTCTCTATAAACGTGCCGATTCCGCGATATTCCGTCATTCCTCTAATTATTGACTTTTGATAGACGCGTGGACCACGCGCAATCGCAATAACTTTAATAGCGCTTTATCGCGTTAACGACCGGTATAAATCGCCAGCGGATATATATTGATACAACGCGAAATTCCATGGTAAATGAAACAACGGCGAAATTGAGTGGTCAACGCGCCGACGCACATTACCGCGATAATTCCCAATAATTTATCATCGCCGCGTTGCGTCGCACGCCCCGCGCCATGTAATCGCCGCAGCCGCCGTTGCATCCGCCGCGGCCGCTGCATTTCGAACGTCATGAAGAATTGAACGACGCGACGCGACGTCGCGCGCAGTTTGCGTCGCGCGTCGCGGTGTTTATCAGTCGTAAAGAATCGACGGGATTGCTCTTCTCTCTTAATGGGTTCACGCGCCGTGGAATCGTGCACAAAGCGCGACGTGACCGGCGAGAGATCGCAACGGTGCGGCGGCGTGGCACGGCGGCCACACGCGTCACGCTCTCTTTAACATCGAATCGGCCCAATTTTGTTCACTATTTAGCGACGCCATGCTTCGCCGCAGCCGAATTAGCCGAATCCGCGGAAGCATGCTCACATGAATCGATATGATCATGTTTCGCGGCTCAACCCTTCCGCATGTCACATTTCTTTCACACGTATAGTAATAACGTCAGTATAAAAGATTAATTGTTATTTTTATGGTTTTTCTCGCATTAACTATTACTATAATTCGCATAACGCATTACTATATATCTTCTGATGACCTGAGAAAACAACGTCATCTTGTGATTCTCTCGAGGCAAACTGTAAACTCGCGTTCGAGAGAGATAGAGAGAGAAAGCGAGAGAATGCGCGCGTATGCGCGAGCGCGGCTGTAAATATAAATCGTGAATCCAATTTGCGGATGCCATAAATCAATAGCGTGATCACGATCCGGCTAGGAAGGCATGGTGTATCCTGATCTATGCTCTAGAGTCTATGCTCAATGCAGAACATTTTAACGTACTCGTAGGATTCTCTATAGAGTTTTACAACGACGACGGTGACGATGGTGACAATGGTTTTGTCCCAGGAATGCCCTTTGTCTGTTTGCTCCGGCGGAAGAATTACGGTATTGTTCTCATTGTAGAGATATTGGCGAGCGACTTGCCAAGGAGATGGAGAAAGAGAGAGATAAGAGAAAGTTGTAAGGAGGATGCGCATGACGCCGGTCAAAGATGCTCGCGTGATACATACCTATTTCGCGTTCGGTTCTCTTCGTCGTCCCCATCATCCCCATCGTCTCCTTCTCGACATCGTGGCCGCTAATTGTTTGCCAATCAAGTGCCGTCGTCCAGTACTCGTGGGAAGAAAGTCCGCTGCTTTCCTTCTCCATATCAGGTAGCTCGATCCAAACTGTGGAGCTGGAAAAAGAGAGAAAATGCGGTGTCACGCGTCGCGTTGCATCCGATCGTACTGGATCGCATCCGATCGGCGATTTTACGCCGCGTCGCGCTATCGCTCGGCGGCAAGACGGAGATTGATGAGACAGCGTAAATTCGAGTCTTCTTCTTCAGAATGAATGTTCCAGATGCATGGACGTCCAACGCGTTTCTTAGTCGCGCTCATGGAGAATGGCGTGGAGTATGATTAATTATTTGGTTTCTTCGTGATAGAAGAGAAGTCTTTTTTCTCGCAACAGAGCATTTATTTTAAAATTTTTGGAATATTCTGGCACGACATCAAGATAAAAAAAAATTCTTGCGTGAATTTTGCGAAGAATTCGAATATGTGAAACATTAACCGCGACACCGAATAGAGGATTAGGCTTATTTGATAATCGCAGGATTTATCAGGTGCGGAGGTGCCATTAGTTCCAGGCGTTAGCATTCACATTCGAGCACTTTTTGTGTTCTCCAAATCTCCATTTCTCTTACATCAAGGCATAAACCGAAGGATTGCCCTTTTGCAGAGGGATAATACCATATAGACCGTTAATACCAAGATGGCCATGCGATACGATCTCTCCATTACGCTACCTACTCTCCCTTGTCCCAAGAACAAGAACCCTACTAATTGTTTTCCTGCCTGTTCGTTCAACGTGGGAAAAGCGAGCGGATTCGCAGATCCAGATCAAGTTCGCAGCGCGAGATTGTTCTATCCAAATTATCCATTCTCTGCAAAAACGTTTGGCAAAATGTCGCCATAATCTTTGCAGTTTTGACAAAGAAAAGTATAGTGGATTGATCAATAGATTTTTTTCTATGAAAATAACATCAGATAAAAATAAATTTTTGTTATTTGTTATAATTAGTTTCATTTATTTTGTTAATTAAAAGTATACGTATATATTGGAAATTACTCATTCTACATCATACAAAAATTATAGGCATTTTATAGATGCAAAGTACATTAGAGTATGAGACAGCGGATTCAAATGGGATATTGGTTTTTGATTTCTCGATTTAAGTTTTAAAACAGCTGAAGCAATCCTCGGCCGCAAACGAGATTGTCGTCACCAAGTTTGCTGGATCTATTCTTTCCCTTATTATGCATCAATTGTAGCGACATACGACACCGATATTGCCCACGCGATGAAATTTATATCCTTACCGCGCATCGCATCGCATCGTATCCGAATTATCCGTCAGGTGAACATTTGACGTAATCGCCAGGGAAAGATATCAAGAATTCCGTTTGTCTGATGACAGCGACGGTAACGTTACGCAAATTCTATGTAATTCTTTTTGTGATTTTTTTGTCTTGACGATAAATATCCATTTAACTGGAATGACTCGTGTCTATCGTTATCAATGAGTAATGCCGCCATCGTTATCACTTCGTTCTTCTTGATGAAACATAGGTTAAAGCCTAGAGACAGCCTGCATCGTTTATAAAAAGAAAATTCAAATATTTTAGAGTTAGACATTACTTATAACAATGTACTTTTTTATCAAATTGCTGTTCGGAGAAGGAAACAATAACACTCTTTTTGGTTCTTTATATTGATATTTGTATTTATATATTCGCGCAAAGAGCTCTAATTAATTTAAATAACCGGTTCTATCCGATGATTGTTTTTTAAAAATTTTCTTGTTGCATCTCTTTCCAAATTTGTTCTCACCGTCAAGAATTTTAAATAAACACAAATTCCGAGAGATTGCATTAAAGTCAAACCACTAGTCGTTTTAGTTAACACCTGAACTCCTGTAGAGCTCCGAGGGGAGCGGTATAGCGCGCGTATAAATCCAAAAAAGGATCTCTCTAGGTTTCCCTTCGATGACGCGGCGATTCTTGTGGGACAAATGAGCCAGAATAAATACCAGGGTAGACCGTGAACGTCGAAGAATGCCTAGAACTAACCACCCTGAAAACGGAAACGGGAATGTTTGCGATCACTGTGGCCGAGAATGCTTGTTCAAAGAAGAGTCGCCATCTCTCTCGTCTCGGTGACTTCTCTTGCTATGCGGGTTACACGTCTTTACAAACAGACATTGTAGGTTTCTGATCGAATAATCTCTGTGAAATATGCCGTAAATAATGCGTTTTTCCGCGGTGGTATTTAAATAAAAACGAATCAACTATACATGTGAAGTAATTGTTGAGTAAAAGAAGATACATAATTATATGACAGAAGTAGAACAAGAAGAAGGTAACAATGATCATTCGATACATTATAATAATAAATATTTTGTTCTTTCAAAATTCAAAAGACGGATATATTAGACAGTAAATGTTAAAGCTCGCTTCGATGATGAGGCAGTTTCAAAGGGACAAATGAGCGAAAATGAATACCAGGTAGAATCATAAATAACGTAGCGAGAGAGAGGCTGGCAATCTTGAGAGAGGGACACGAGCTGCTGCAGCTCGGTTATTGGGTGAATAATTAATTTATTGGCCGCGCTCGTGCTATCTACTTAGGTAGGATTTCACGAGCTCCTCCCACCCCTCTAGGCTGCCGGGATATTATAAAACTCGTTCCACTAGTTTACCCCCGTCGCTCATTTACATTTAATTGGGGAATCAATCCGGTGCCGGGGTATCGTTACAGAATATTTATAAGCTCTTTGTGCATGTAATGCGTGCGAGTTTTAATTTCGCCGACGGGACGCGAATGTTGCGATTTTTCTCGACAACCGCTTACCGCTCAACGATTGTTCATTCATCATCGCCGACAAGTAGATTTTCTTCAATCTCACAATGGTAAAGGCGTCGCGCCTTTAACATTTGCCAATTAATAATTTCACGTTCCGATACATCAGAGATCGAAAATTAATATCGAACACCTGGCCACTGCTACTGGCTGTGATACGTCGTATCTGGCCGACACGCATACACACTAATTTATTGCAAATCCACTCTAGCCCATTACGAACTTCAAAGCGACGCGGGTGCGCCATCATTGTTTTCTAGCGTTATAAACATCGTTGTGTCGTGCGCGAGGATGCGAAAACCGTTGAAAGCCTCACGCGTTAAACTAGAATGAATTAATGCCATGAATTAATGGCAAGGTATATGTATTTTAATATACTATTTAATATGCCGCGTAACTAGCGAGACGTGAACTTGTATGCGCCGTTTAATTCCACCCATCTTTTATGTCGAAATTTGTTTTGTATAGTTTTTCAAGTAAACCACTATCATTAGATGAATAAAATTTAGAATCAGAATTACACGTTGGCAATGGCAACGCTTTAAGATAAAATATGGAATTTTTTTCTCTTTCTTTCTTTCTCGAGACCATCTTACAGAAATTACTTTAGTAAGACTCGTCGTATGTGGGTAGCGGATCGGAGAAAGGAATCTTATAATGTCTTCTGGGGTTAGAAACTAGGACAATGTCGACCATAATTCTAGTTTCACCATGACATGGGGTATGCGCGCTTTTGTAATGCGGTTCGGCGGCGTCTAACTGCGCCGGGATGCGTATATTTATTAATCGATCGTGGCCAAGCTATCGACAGGCGCGATCACTACCGTTACGACACATTATAGGCAGTAGGATTAAGTAGGTCACGTTCGTACAGTCTTGTTGCCGCGTGATAACCACTTAAACTGGACTCAGCGAACAACTCGTCAGCGCTCTGTCCATCATTCTCTTCCTTTTCTTTATTTATTTAACATTTATTAAGTAACGTTTAAATAGATAAAAACTTAAAAAAAACGCGATATAACATAATTATAATATAAATTTTAATAATATACGCAATAAAACAATATTCCCGAATACGGTTTTAAACCATGAAGCAGAGGATAATCTGTTGAATTAATGGTAAATGTCACACGCATATCATAGCGCTAACACTCGATAAGAAAATCGCTGCGCGTGTAGTACTCTTGTTTTAGTAGAAAATTCAATCTACTCTCATCGGCCTCGCTAAGAAAATAAAGTTGCGCGCGAAGGCAAACCTGTTTGCAGAAGTCGGATCCGCCCGCGGATCCCCAGAGTGTTGTTCATGATTTAATGCCAATAACGAAGCGTGAATCGTGAACGAATCGAATCGCAGACGTCTCCAGGTATTTTTTGGTTGTCAAGTATTCTTTCGATCGGATGATTTCTCTGACTCTCTTTCTTGAAAGAAAGAGAGAGCGAAAGAGAGAGAGAGAGAGAGAGAGAGAGAGAGAGTGAGAGAGAGAGAGAGAGGACTAAAATAAGATGCTTAAAGCGTAGAGTATATAAAAAGATCTTCGAAATACCGGCGTCGCGTCGTGATTGAATCAAGATTTGACTCATTCGACGAGAACCCTTTAATCGAAGTACGAAAACGACCCAACTCTCCCGTAATTTTTTCTTATTTTGACTATAGCACGACTATTTTAAGCGATACGGCACAGGAAGTTTATAGCGTGTACGGTTTCAGGCCTCTCGAAGAGAGGCAACAGTTTCACTTCTTCCTTTCAAAAAAGAACAGGCACGAGAGATGTTTCCCCACATAGAAAAACATATCTCAATCGCAATCGATGGCAACATAATTTCCTTGTTCCGGACGTTTATCGTTTATTCTTAATCACACTAAAAAATTTAAATTTAAACGTTACTAAACATTACTCAAAAGGAAAAAAATTTTAAAGAATTCGGCAGAATATAAAAGTTACACGTACCATGATATTTCCAGATGAAATAACCTGGTGAATATCTTGGAAAATATTGAAGACAATAAAGAAACGTTTCATGGTTCATGGAATATTGTGATTGTTCGAATATCATCAAATAAGAGTTTCCATAATTTTGAATTGGTACACATTTCGGATTCAGCGATTTTCGTTTATTTGTGCCATGTTCGATGAAAGCACAACAATATCTTCTCTTCGATAGATCCCGTCACGGTTCGTCTAGGGCTCGTAGAACAGACCTTAGAGAAAAAGAGAGAGAAAGAGGGAACCAGGCTCGGGAGCTCTATACACAAGACCGGACACAGTTTTCAGAAATCGTTAAGTATCATTTTTACGGAGGTGGAATGAAAAAAATGCATGACAGTAGATAAGAGGAAGGGGTTAGATTTTACGCGGATGCTTTGGCATTTTGCTTCCTTTAAATTGCAGTCCGCGACCGTCGATACCTCCGCTCCGAACACAAAACAAGCCCCGTTCTCGCTCTCACTCTCGCTCTCGTTTTTTCATCTGGCCGGAGGGAGGATAGAAACAAAAAAGGAAGTCGGGAACGACTTCGTGCAACGATGGAAACGCGCAATTCTTTCATAGTAAGAAGAAGGGGGTTGTTGCCTGCGAATTCCCTCATTGCTGCTTTCCTCCGCATCTTCTTATTGCTGTACTCTCCCCCCGTGGCCATTTTGCGATGGAAACGGCCCTCGACTAGCCTCGGTTATTACAGTGCGAATTCCCGATAGCCCGTTTCGAGCGCATGCCACCGTTCGCGCGCAGAAACGACTCGGAAAGGTACAGCCCAGCTTTAATATTAAACTTAGCAAACCTGTGAGGAAATAAAATCAATATTGTATCATAATGACAGATTTAAAAAAAGGAAATGCAAGTATAGAGATGCAAGTATTGCACGGAGATCAAGCATTGTTTAAATCGTAAGAATTTTAGTAATTATATTAATAAAAACATTAAATTAAAGAAATGAATGCGATAAAATTTCGATAGATTTTAACAAATTTAAGGATTAACATATTTTGAATATAAACAGGAAATTATCTCGATCGTTTTATCAGATTCCAGGTGATAAAAAGAGGTAAAATTTCAACTTAGGGTTAAGAGCTTGCCACGATCTCGATAATAGCTATCATTGTTGAGTGATATCGAAATTCTGTCTGTCCGTCTGTGCGGTCATATGATCGATCAAGTTCGCAAAGGTGAGAAAATTGTGTCCAAAGATCGAGCGCACCTCGTCAAACGTTAATTTCGGGTTGGATCGGATTCTCTTTATATTATACAGGTGCGGTAAGTAAATGGGAATGACGTGACTCGTGCGGCACAAGGTTGTCTCATTAGTTAGAAAGGTGGTGCTATTACGACTCGCCCTGTGTTAGATGCGATTTATTATACTCGCCACATTTATTATACTCATCGCGATTCTTCCTCGCGGCCTTACGAACAAACGTTCGTAAGACGTTATTCAGACAAGCAAGCGGGCATTTCGTCTTCCGTGCTACTACAAACCTGGACGAGGTAATATCAAATGCAATAGATAGTCCGAGATTGTTCCGAATAATCTTTTTGCATATAAATGAGACATAAAAAAATTATATTTTTAAAATAGTTATAAAATTTCGAAATTTTTCAAGGATCTTTTAGCTGAGACATTTCATATCCCGGGTTGCTCAAGGTGCTACAATTTCGGAACGTTACTTATCCAGCGTTAAGTGGGTCCGTGCCGGCGAGTATGCGGGTGGTCTTTCCGTTTGCAAAGGCGGGACAATTTTATGGTTTCCGCTCTCCCAAGACCTAAGCCACCGTTTTCAAGGCTCATTCGTAGCTCAAATTAATTTCTTTCTAATGCCACTGATATATTGCGAACGAGTCAGCTATTACAATGGCATTAAAAAAAGTTAATAGTAAATTCGTGCGCTTATTGCGATAATTAGTTATAAAAGGCTAACATTATCATAAGTTTATTAATAACAGTAATAAAAGAATATTAACAAATTGCTATTTTTCGTAAGATGTAGGACAAAATATTGTTGTTTGCCATTGAAATCGTGAAAGTCGAAGAAAATGATCGTTGTTTAGTTTAGTAGATTACCTAGAAGTGAACGAATACAATGAGCTCTCGCGCCTATGGAAAGACCGTCGACCGCAGTGGCATTTGCATCATTCACCTTGAGAGGTAGATACCGCGAGTAGAGTAGAGAGCCTTGTGTCTCACCGCGGATTACGTTCGAGGGAATTTATCGCCCGGCTAGTAACGCCGATGCGCTCCGTTCCTCCGCCCCCTTCTCTCTTTTCCCTCATCTCTTTCCCTCTACCGTTCTTATGAACCATGGAGTTAATCTTGCCCAAGTTGTATCATAATAATTTAATGATATAAATCATTATATTATCAAGAAGCTTAATTAGAAAATGTAGTATTTCAATAATTGTTTATTTGTTAATAAACATATTATAATGATACAAATATTTTTTTTAAGGTTTTATTAGAAGACAATCGTAAACAGATTTATTTATTTTTTTTCCAATAAACATCAATTTGTTGATGAATAATATTTTAAATAATCTTCTGTATGGAGATCTGCTAATATTCTAAATTCCACCTGTTGACCTGATATTAACGACATGCTCCGCATTGAACATAGCCTCGTGCACGGTCTTTTTTTAGTCGTCTTATTCGCATTTTTTTTATTTGCAGTTTAATATATAAATGACGACGCGATTGTGACGACTTATTTCTTCGTAATAATCTTACATGCTGCCGCTTGCTCTGTTAGGAGCTGCTCGTTATTTTGTTGAGCATCAGTAATTCCGTCGACACACAAGTGTCGTGAAAAGCGATAGTGCACGATTGTCAGCACTGAAATAATAACGCGCACAAAAAGCGCGCGCGCGAGAAAGCGAAAAAGAGAGAAATTTTTTTCTTAGCAACATCGCGACAACGAAATCGACCGACTTTTTGTTCTTGCCGAGCGTGTGGATATTTCAACGCGTGTTTTACGCGAAATTACATGAGTCTGTCTTGTTTTATCCAGAGACGATCTGTTAATTAAAATATTCTGTCCGATGACTTTAAACATTTGCATAGCTATATATACATTCGCCACGATTTTTCTATAATACGCGCTAGGGTTAATTCTTTTCTACGATACAAGAATTTCCGTCACTTTTAACAAGCAGAAAGAAAATATTGTCCTTCTAAGTCCTTTCGTAAGTCGAGGAATCATATATTGAAGTGTGTGCTAACGAGGCCAGCTATGTTGATTCTTACAAATTAAATAAAACCTTCGCACATATACATATACGCCGATATATATATATATATGTATATATATAAAACACACAGATAACACTACTATATTTGTGCATGCGGGTATGTGTGTATATATACATATGTACATAGAGGAAATAATCAAGGGATCGTATTGGTCTCATTAGTAAGCTCCGACAATTCTCACGAGGTTCGTAATGAAAGGAGATCGCATCTTGTACGTAGTAAGGTGCAGACCGAAAACAGAGGAGCTGAAAGAGAAGAGAGAGGTATAGAGAGAGATGAGAGAGTTGTGTATTACCGTAGTAGTGAACGATGAGAGAGGCGTGCCAGTTGCGGTAATAGCCGGTAAGCTGCGCTATTATGAGCGGCTCGAAAAAACATGATGTCACGCTAGGCCACTCCTGCGGTTGACCGAAAGCTGAAAAAAAATGCATTACAATTCGTCGCTTCTTATTGTTTACCGCAATTGGCCATCGCAAACCCTTTTCCCCGCTCGTCTCTCGCCGTTATTGTTTGCTCGCGCGCTTCCCGCCGCTTCATTATGCCCTTTGTCCGTGCGCGCGGCTTTTATCGTCTGTTTAATATTTATCGTTGAAGCACGGGTGCAATACTAATTTCTTCGGGTTGCGCCCGTCATTCGATCTCATGCGTCAACTCCGAAAGCTCGTCAGTTTGCGAAAACCATGCGCGCGCGCGCGTTAATCAGTGATTCAATTGATCTATCGATCTTTATGTAAATGCGATTGTTGAGTTCTCACATATGCGCACACACCCGCTTTAAAAAATTAGTAGTTTTACTTTGTAGCGAGATATAAAATAAAAATCTTATAAAATGTCGTTATTCGCTCGTATGATTTATTAATAAGCATTCTAATCCATCTTCTTAGAATAAAAAATGTTGACTTAAAATGTTCAACGCGCATATTCTATACATTGACATGCCATTTTAATCTCTGCTACATGCTACAGGTTAATAACAAGAAACATAAATGATTAAATCAATTCTCACTTAAGATTAGACAAGTCGCGCGCGCGCGCAATGACTAATAAATTAAGGACTACGAATGACAAGAAATTTAGTGAGGATGCATTAGCAAGGTAAAATATATCCGGTATCATCGCAGCCTTTGTGTGACACGAAGATGACGGGCTGGGCGTCTCTAATTAATGACAGTCGGCAAATCGTCGAGAGAGGGAGGCCTAAAAGACCTGGGTGGGTTCGCGTGGAGTTTGCGTGACTCAGACTGTTGCTTTACCCACCTTTACAGGTGACTGTTCTACTTGCTTGCACGTTATGTGACGTGACGCCGATTCTCTCGCAAAATTTTTATTTGAACGTCATCCGCATCTTGTCTCTTTAAATCAATAATTTATCGAGTTTCTCTCTCTCTCTCTCTCTCTCTCTCTCTCTCTCTCTCTCTCTAATTTTTTATCATATATTTAAAAATAAAAAAAAAAGTTGAAGCATACTTTAATGTTACAAGACATACATTTGATAAAGCAAATTAAAAAATCTAGCAGACTGGCAACGAGGCATTTTAGAATTAATTCACAGGTGCGACGAAGTCTTTCGAAGCTGAGAGAAAATCTCGCATGGTCACGCGTTAATTTATTCATGCGAGCGAGTAAGGCGTGAGTGAAGAGCTTTTTGACGTAGATAAGAGCCGCTGAAATTAACGGCGATATCGATGGTTCGGCATGCGTGATATGGGCGCCGCTGCGCGCTGCCGCGGCGGGTGCACCGGTTTCCGAGGCGCTCAGTTGGGCAGCTGATATGGTCGCTATTAGTCTCTGATGCTCAGAAGCACTATAGCGCCCATCTCTCCTCTGTCCAAGTGTAGGAAGAGAGCGAGCGAGAGAACTGAGGCTTTTTGGGGCGTAGATAATAGTGAGAGAGTGCCCATTAAGGGCGAATCACCTAGGTCAGAGAAGGCCTCGCAAAACTTCGCACCTGCTCTATATTATCGTCATAATACATATTCATAGAGCGAACCTTCAGAGAAAAAGAGCGCTTTAATCTTTAAACCGCATCGGTGTAACAAGATGCGGCAGGAAAACCTCTGGTTCACGGGTCATGAGGATGACAACTTTTGTAACTCGTTATTTCGGTTTGCTTGTGTTGCAAAAAGACCTCGCCGTTAATTCTCGACTTCGCGAAAAGGAGTTAGCATCGGAAAGACGCGACTGAAAGAAACGTTCAACAAGGGTGACACATTTTCAGTTTTGCTGCCCATCTCTTCCCCTCTTCCCCCTTCCTCGCCCCTTCCTCTCGCTCTTTCTCGCTTGTCCACTCGCGGTTAAGGCGGCCACGCGAGTAGCCGAGAATAATGATATTATTGCGGGGCCACTCGCAACTTACGGCAATTAAAACTTTGGTAACTGCCGTGAACGAGTTATATAATTACCACATCGCGCCGCGATGCGTCGTGTTACGTTACGATTTGACGATCTCCACATTTCGTTCTCTGCGATCTATAGATTTCGCTAGGTGTCAGTTACAAAATCATTCTATCAAACAAGATTTATTTTGTAATCATAAAGAAAGTTATTAACTATTATTCCATGTACACGTAATGTAATCGATTAGGTTGAATTCTGTCGAAATTGTCAATAGTGTCTCCCAAAAAAGAAAAACAACGCTATTACAATATTGAAAGAATTCAGCGAACGTTTTGCGACTGACGATAAAAGTTACTTAACACATTATCGTAAAATATTTACAATTTATAATTGCGAGTAATAATTTACAGATATATTTTTGTCATTGCATTATCTTTAGATGACACATGTATATGTATACGGGATGTCCAAAATCGCTACATAATAACATATTTTAGTGATTACTGATTGAACTCCAAAATAGCCTGAACAGTCATAATTTCGATGCATCTACGACCTACGAGTCGTTAACTGTGAGAATTAACTTTCACGTTGTTTGATAATCATTAATTGCAATAATCGTATAGGAATTTAAGCGGGTGTTGGTAATAATCTCCTAACATTTGTCACAATCGCGTTTCAAGCACTAATGCGACCGGAGCTGCCCCTCGTTCGAATCTAGGCGCGCGAGCAAGGAAACGTGTATATTGTACGGTGCATATTGCAAAGAGATGAAAGCATTAGCCAATTTGCCATTGTCACAAAATATAAAAATATTATAAGATAAATGCACGTTAAATATTTTATTTCTTTTATTTCAAATTAATTTTGACAAATGATTTGTCGTCGCGCATTTAATCGAAAATATACATGAAGAATAAGAAATTTACATTTGTTTTGTTCGTGGAAAAATCATTTAAATTGTTAAAATCAATAGTAGGTAAGTAGATAATGTACATAGTTTCATACTTAAATATATGAATTGTATGTACGCAATGCTATTAGTCAACTTTGATTGCTTATATTACTTATAACTTGATAACTATTGATAACTATTTTCTCAATATTTTCTTATGAAGGTTCTCTACTTTAATTATTTCCTAGAAAATAGTATTGAGATATTGCATTGAGATACCTGTGAGGCACTCATTGACATTGCATAAAAAATAATTTTTTATCTCTTTCTTTACTAATTCTTATTTTTTAATTTTAATTTAACAAGTTTTGCAAAAATTGAAGTATCTTTAGCTCGCACGGAAGCTTCAGTGTGAAATGCTTTTTTGTAAAGCGCATTTTGTCATCGACGACTCGGCGACAAGACAATGCTATCATTGTTATCATTGCAAACGTAGCTACGTCATGTGGCACGACGCTGAACGGCCACCGCTTTAAATCGCTTCGCCTCGACGAGACCGTTAAGCCCTTCATGGTTAACCGAGGCTCGTGCTACAACACAGTCGCCTCTTTGTCGATTAGCACGCCAACTCGCCAACCAGGAACGGCTGGATTTTTACCGAGCTCGTGACGCCCGTAATTTTTATCGAAACGGGATGCGGGAACGAAAGAACGCACCTGAAAAACGCGCAAAAATTCGACGTCGATATTTTTATTTTTATTGAGAACACGTGTGAAATTATCAATATAACATGTATATATGTTTAAATAACCGCGTAACGAACAATGTGTATCATTATACGAATATCAATAGAAAATTAACTTGTTGAGAAAACGATTTTGCAAAAATAAATAAAATTAATTTTATAATGATAAAGAGTGAAAGAAAGCTGTAGGTATCTCTTCTAAAAGTACTGTGTGACTTTCGATGCACGTTTTATTTACATGGTGTATAACGGGTGTACAGACATGTCGTCACGCGGCACACGCGCGTGCACGGTGGTCTGTATATATCGACGCTCGGCGAACTTCCTGGCGCTGCTTTATCATTATCGGATGTGACTAATGCGGCGTTTAACGCAACCTCGCGTTAGTTGTTATTATAGCCCTTGGCGAACAGGTCCTCCTGCCTCTTTCCTTTCGCTCGTTCCCTCTCTCTCTCTTTCTCTCTCTCTCGTTCCCTTTCACTACTGCGCGCGCGGACGAAACGCCCTTTCGTGTCCACACATGGTCCCTGGGCTTCGAGTGAGCCCGATTTTGTGTGACGCTGGTTTATTCATTCAATAAATCCTGGACCGGTCGGCAGGTTTCGAATATTGTTTCTCGGATTCACACGCTCGGCGAGCGTAAAAGAGATCTCACAATCAGACTGTACACTGGTTGGTACAAGTATTAGTAGTTTTTTGACAAGATTTATACGCGCGACGCACGTATTTAAATATTTTATTTTTTTTTCTCTGACAATTATATAACTTTATTATATGAAAAGCTATTTTACTAGGACTTAATTAATAACAGCACATTTTTTAATCTGATTAATAAATTGCTAATAAATATAGGTAGAAAAATAATTTGCAGTGATTTCGTAACACTATTTTAAATAATATATAATTTCTATTATTCGTATTTATTCACCTGTTCGATTGACACGTGTATATCACGTGGTGTTCCACGTGTCGTTCATTTCTTTCTTAATGATATGGCTTGCAATGCAGCGGTTTTATTTATATTTCACAGCGTAGACAAGGATACTGCTATAGTTTTTATATACAGGGTGATTCAAAAAGTTACTGTTTAAGGTTACGAACTTAATAACCGTATAGAAGAGTCAAAATAGACCAACTTTCGATCAAAAACCTATGTTCCCGGAAATAATCCTGACAAGTCAGTACAGGCCTTTGAATGTATGGAACTAGCTTTATTATGTTTTTGTTAAGGTTTTGTTAAAGCTTAGCTTACAAACTAAATTTACAAAAGGTGTTCGAATTGGCGACCTCCACATTTAATGCAAACTTCGCATCGTCGAACGCAATTTTGACGCACTCTCTCAAATACCCCAGGCATCTCCCGGACAACATCAGATGCTGCAAGTATCCTGCAAAACATAACAAAGCTAGTGGAAGAGTAGCAAATTATGATTATTTTATTGGTATATTATCCGAGTTTCATACAAAGGCCTGTACTGACTCAGGATTACTTCAGAGAACATAGGTTCTTAATCGAGGCATTCTTAATCGAAAGTTGTTCTATTTTGACCCCTCTATACGCTCCTTAAGTTTGGCAGTAACCTTTTGAATTACCTTGTATATTATATTATTGGATACACCGTTAGTTACTGTTTACATATATATTCTTTATCGGAGCTGTACAAGTCGTTACGTGAACGCGTCGTAATCTCACAATTAGTTCGGTAAAGTGTCAGCTTACAATTAGTATCGATACTTAACGATATTCGTCGTAGCTTATTTATTTATTTAACACGCGATTGATTACATGATAGAGCACCCGGTATGTCGAGGCAGGCCCAGCGCAAAGCAGCCTCACACTACCGTGACTGTTAACACGGGTTAATCTTGCTTAATAACAGTCATAGCGTTCGTGTGTCTCGCCCTTTATCGTCGTCCGCTATTATTTGCACAATTATTTCCGGCTGCACGTCGGATAAGCGATATTATTAATATTACCGGCAATTAGGCCAAGGTGATGCCAGTCGATAGTGATAATCGGTCAATTCTAATCGTACTCCTTATAACTATGAGAAACAATAAATTGTAATGAATTTTCTTTATGAAAGTAATTGAATTCTTTTGTATACAGATATTATATTGTGTTATATATTTGTTTATTTTTTACGTCGATGAGAAAAATTCTATTCAAAAAAATTACAAATGGTGAAACCAAGAGGAATGTGGAAAGCGGGAGTCAAACGGAATAATTAAATGTACATAAACGTGACAGTTCATGATATTTATAGCTAAATAGTGCATTTTTATAATGAGCGAGTTTTCTGCTGACAATAAATTGAAGATGGTTGGTTTTAACAAACATCGCATGTAGATGTTGCCATTTACATAAGCGAGAGAAGCTAAACGGATACGCTCGGTTGGCCTGTTATCCGGATAGCTTCCAGGCTCGCTGGCTGTTGGCGAGATAATCGCTTACACATTGCACGCGTTGGTTAATTCACTGCCGTCTGACAAGCGAGAAAATCCTACCTAGAATTACTCGCGCCGTAGTACGTTTGAGTCAAGTACCATCTTAGACGCACCTGGGAATGCTAATTTTTCGCTTCGTGAAAACATACTGTTTATACCAGAAATACGTACATATATATGCCGAATGTGTTTTTGTCTTAAATATGTATAACGTAAAGATTTTTGTTTTAATTAATGTTTTGACGCCAATGTTATAAAATAAAAGATCGAAATTTTCCTTTGTCGATCTTATCAAGGATCACGCATCACGAGATATAAATTTTTTCTAATAGATAAGTATACGCAACAAAGCACATTTAACAAGTTATTATCGCAATTGCGATGCTTGCTTTTTCTCGTTTCGGAATCCGTCCTTGACATCATATCACTTCCTCGCTAAGCTTCGAAATCTTTGAAAGTGGCCCGCTTATTCTTTGCGTGGAAATTTCATCGCGGTCCTCTACAATCGAGGATGATCCGACGTCGACGGCATCACGGAAGCTCGGCGCCGACGCACGGAGGGCGGGACAAGGGCGCGGCTCACGGCTCGTTCTCCCAATTTCGCGGGCTGCGCCCGGAACGAGGTGCCGTTGCGGCGCAAGGACCCCCTCAATTATCGGACGGTGGTGATTTAAGGCGAGCTGCTTCTCCGTGTAGGAGGGCAACAGCGTTTCTCCTTGCAGAGCCGTTTGTCGAGAGTGGCCATAGAACGGCCAATCTTGGCTGTGGCGAGTCACGACCCGACGGTAATCAGAGTGGGAAGATTAACGAGACGTTAAAACGAAGAGGCGAGTTACGAATAAATCAATATCGATAAGCGCGAGATGCATTATATACGTATTCGTAATGAGACCCGAGATTTATATCGACAAAGGGCTCTCGTTTCGGCGTTATCTCTCGCCTCGCTAATACATCGAATGATAAATCTACCCGCGATGTTTATTGCATTCCGAAAACTAAAGGGTTTATAAGAAAGTACAAATGTATATATACATTTATACATGCAGTTTTTTATACTATACATATATAAATATGGCACCATCACTCTCTCTCTCACATACCACCCACACACACACACAAAATTCATGAACTCATATGATTGAAAAAGTATTCATTTTTTAATTTATATAAATTTTACAAGAAATAATTTTTCATGTTATCATGTTATTACAAAGTCTCGTTAATATGAAAATTAATAAAATCCAATCATGTATGTTATGAATAAGGCTCGAATTTACCGGGATATATTATTACTGCTCCACAACCTATCTCATATTACATTTTGCGCGTAGCAGGTCTCAGGACGGTCTCTCACAATCAGTCTCGGCACTTTTAATTTTATTACAAAGCATAAATGTTTGTTGCGTTAACGCGCGATAATTTCGTTAATTTTATTTAACGGCAGTTCTTCAATGAATATCTCTCATTATCGATATATAAACACATAATTTATGTTCATTCTTGTTTTTATTTATATTTCACGTATTAGCGATATGAAACGGACACGATAAATACGGATTGTGAAAGAAGAAGGGCTCACATCACGAGAGAACCTATACACAGAAAAGGAGAAGTGCTTGTTCGCATTTTTGCCACTTTCGCTCCTTTAATGGCCTCAGTGTTCCTCGCAATTTGTTCGTATTACTGATCCCCTCGGTCTCTTCGCGTTACGTTTCTTTGCTCGCGTTTTTATCTTTATTTTTACCACTCTTCCTAACGCATGTGAGCAATCCGTTAGCTCATCCGAACAAGCGATCCAAAGACGAGAAACTTTTAGGTAATTTTCTAGACATCGTTTAATGATCTAATCCAAAATATGTATTTTAACATATATATGTTTATATAATATATGTTTTTATATTTACACATGTATATGTTGTATATTTTTTTAGTTCTGCATTTCACTATCGGAATTTTTATCAATAATGTAAGTTACATTTTACTGTTATTGATAACGATAATAAAGTCTTAACTATCATTGCTGAGATTTCCTGCGGTAGAAATAATGGGGGCAGATCGAAATCAAGCTGGTTCCCGCGAAATCAATGGGATTCTCCTAATCCGTCGCGACGACAAAAGGTATTCTCCCCGTCTGTGAACCCTTAATGCGTTAACGACAGGAAACGAGTCGACTACGCCAGCGGGCTTACCGCGCGTCCGCTTATGGAGGCGACCAGCAAATTGTCTAAGGAGGGGCTGAGTCCTAAAGAGTTCACGGCTACAAAGGAGCACGCAACGTTTGACGGTGGAACTTTTTACGAGGGCCTAGTCTATATAAATGCGAGAATTCCCTATGTTTTTCAATGCTATTTCTTAATACGCGTCCTCAAACTCTATCAAGGAAGATGGACTTTCTTCTTCTCTCGCGTCACATACATGTCACAATAATACTGGTATTAAATTAATATTTGCATTAATTTGATCTCGATCGATTTTGAAATATAAGCTAATCGAGCCTTTGATAAGTTTAATCACGTCAGATATTCTCTGATCTTTTTGACAAATTTTTTTGTTTCTTCTGAAACATCGGTGATAACCCGATCAATCTTGTAAATCTTACAGAACGATCGGAGCGCGTATTCACGGATAATACTTTAGTCTAAAACGAATTTCTCCTATGACGCGCGACCAGGCGTTCGTTCTCTCCTCGCGACTTCTCTGCGCCAAACTTGGAGCAGTTCGTTAAACCTTCCTCGCTGAAAGCTTGCTCGTTAACTGAGTCATAGCAACGCGGTTCGCTCGTCCGAAAAGCCGTCTCTAGTCTACCTCGAGCTCCAGTCTACCTGTCGCCACGGAAGTTATCCTATGCATTTGCACCTTCTCTTCTTTTGTCTTTCTCTTGCTGTTGGTTAACGCTGGCGCTAGAAAAGTAACTAATTAATTAGTTTTCACAGGGCGCGTAACGTTATCGCGCGTTGCGCGTATCATCGTTGTCGTCGTCGTCGTCGTCGACGACGTCGATGTCGTTGGACGACGAGGAGGAGGAAAAGGCAGTGGAGGCATGAGGTGGCGGCCGGTGGTGGCGATGGTGACGGTGGTGGTGATGCCGGTGACGGCGGGGAAGGTGCCGATGGTGGTGGTGGTGGAACACCAAAGAGGAGGAGAAAGAGGAGATCTCTCTCTCTCTCTCTCTCTCTCTCTTTCTCTCTCAATACGCGCGCGGCGTTGCCATACTTCGCGCACGCACCAAATATTTGACGCTAACCATCGGTGAAACACACGCTCAGGCTCCCCTCGCGGGCTTACTAGCCGACTCGAAAACATCGGCGCCTCCTGTTATTTGCATTCCCCTAACCAGCCACCGCGGTGTGTGTCATTGTCTCTCTCTCTCTCTCTCTCTCTCTCTCTCTCTCTCTCTCTCTCTCTCTCTCTCTCTCTCTCTCTCTCTCCCCCTCTCCCTCTCTTTCTGTCTTTCTCTTTCTCTACAACACGCTCCTCTCGCCTCTTTTGCTCCTCTCGCTTATACTCGCTCTTCGCGTTACTTGCTCCTTTTCGCCTCTTTGATCCGCGTTCTCTTGCCGCACATTTAACATGAAACGCGACGCTCCAATTCCCAGTTTTGCCGATATATATCGGTCCTGTGTATCGGACGTCGACTTTATTTTCCATAACACAACTGACGTATCGTCGAGGATTTGTGACTCGAAGAACTTGAATGTAAATTCGTTTAAACTCCGGGCATTAAAGAACGAGGACTGAAAAAGCTGAGAGAGTGCTACGGCCTGAGTATATTTTACGCGTACGAAAAACAGCGACGCGCGCGCGTCGTCGTTAAATGTCGAACGAAAATTTTATGAATTCCCACCCATAGTCTCGGAATTCCGATGCCGTAGGCCGCGATGATGTTCCGACTTTCTTCGCTCGGAACAGCAACGAGCCTCCTCCGTTCGAGAGAGAGAAAAAAATGAGGAAAAAAGGGAGAGAAAAGAGGAAAAGAAAAGAAAAACGACCGGGACTCCGACTACGTTGCTGATGCACCTCAGGAATTCGTAGTTTGCGTTTTTCGGTACGAACCGTGCGCGCCCGCGTGCGCGCGCGCGCGCGCGCGTGTACCGTGGAGCCGTCGGTATAGTAATTTACGAGCGATCGTTCGTCGAATTCGCCGATGATATTCTGCCTCGCGGGCCAGTCTCTTGACCAGTTGCAGCTTGCAGCTGCAATGTCGTATATCGCACCTCCGTCGATTTCGACACCTCCTGCGCCGTCGTTGATCTGCCACCAAAAGCATCGAATATTTCTACGTTAATTATGGCTTGGCCAAAAGGGGCAATCAGTGTCTCGACCGTCTCGTCGGAAAATTATAAGTACCGAGAAGAAGCGTTGCGTATACTAACAGGATGCACGAATGAATGCATATTTAACAATGTCCATAAATGTCATTAATATCGATTCATAACCCGAATTTTACAGGATGAATTATTTTCTACCTAGTTAGATAATTCCTTGTTAAAGTAATTAATTTTTTTTTCCCGATTGATATTGCTGTACTTAGTGTACTTCTATGATGCGAACGGAAGAGGTCGTAATAAGATCGTTCTACGTTTTAATGTACTAAGTTTTTTGATAATTGACGTGTCGAACTGTCATTCGGGGATCAAGTAAGGCTCAATTAGGGATCCACTAAAAGTCCACTGATTACTCTCGTTTATTTCCTTTTGTCATAAATTTTCCGTCCACCATCAGTTGTATATTATATTCACACACATTATTTATTTTATGGGGAACGTATGTTCTCTACCAGCAAATATCGATGGTAATCTGCCACGACGCAAATCGACAACGACGGATAATTTCTGAACGTCACGATAGATCGATTAATTATGTGCACCTGCAGTTTACGACCTACTATCGAGTAGTCGTTTTCCATGAATTAAATATCCAATTTTGGCAAAATATTGGCTAAGATCTGAAGGAATTATTAGCATTGAAGTTTTATTGTCAGTGGCACGAACACAGACAGGTGTAGAGCGACAGGTGAAATGCCTTTAAAAAAATCTAGTCTCGTCGGTCACGCACTTCAAACTACCAAGTTAATTAGAATTAAAAGTTAATTAACCACAAGATTATAGCTGTTCCTATAAACTATAAACAACCAACAGACTGAGTTTCTGGAACAGATGGTGAAACAAATTTAGTTAGATCACTGTACGAGACATTAAGCCCAACTGATTTATCTTATACCTGCATTTAAGCATTCAAAGAATGTTGATTGTACTAGCAACTATGAGTTTTATAATCGCGATTTTTTCCGCCACTTGACGGTTTACGAGATACCATCCGATACGTAACGTCCTTCACGTGAAATGCTTTATCCCTTTCGTTTAAAAACGTTCTTCCCTGGAAGGACCTAGTCGTCGTCACCACCGCCGCCGCCTCGTCGAGGCCGAGTACCGAGGAGCCGAAGATTGCCCACTTGACAACGATCGTTGGACAGCACTCGGAATACGCGACACTTAGCGAACAAAAGACAGAGAGAGAAAAAGAAGAGCTCGGGAAAATGAGAGAGAGAGAGAGAGAGAGAGAGAGAGAGAGAGAGAGAACAGTGAAGATAACTATAAGAGAGACACAGGGAAAGAATGAGAGAGGGAGCACGGTAGCTTGGTGCATAGAGACGAGGCGGTTGCATAGAGCGCACAGAGTGTCGCGCATTTAGATAATGCGTATGTTCCCTCAGAGCTTTTCTCCTCCACCTCCTCCTCCTCCTCCTTTTCCTCTCCCTGCTCTTTTTCCCTCTGTCCATCCATCGTATTCCTATCTCTTTTCGCACTTCACTGGCGTTCGTCCGTAAAAGCTTGAAGCATGCATCCTTTTATCCTCTTGTAACTTTGGTGCCTTCGCACTTTTCGTTATAACCGGCTATATTCGCTACGAAATCGTGTGACGCCATAACGCCGCGCCATTAACAGGCCGTAATTGCGCGACGCCGAAATGCCACGGTTGAAACGCGCTTATATATATCCAGCTTCTTTCGCATCGAGAAAACGGTCTCTTCTCTATATATTCTTCGTGCTCCGATCGCTCCAATACAGCGGTCTCAATAAAAATAACCGCTAATAACCTGATAATCATCAACAAAATTCGACCAGCAACAATACGGCTATTGAAAGAGTTAACGCGCGATTGTTCAGTACTACAGTTGTAGAGCTTTCCGATACTCGCGGTTCGCCACTGATTCGCCACTGATTCGCTTCTTTTTTTACGTAGATTCTACCGACGGAGTCACGATCACCTAAAGGTAGCCAAGTTTAGTTCCTTCTGTGTTGCCTTCAAAGTTGGCCGCCTTGTTACTCGAGGGAGCGACCTCGGTGAACGGCACGATTTACGACGGGTAATTACCAACGGGTAGTAGTATCTATATACTAGGGCCTGGCTTGTATATCAGTGCTGCAAAGGCGAGCACGAGCGCTTCGAAACGCCTTCGATAGTCAGCGGGCGCAACATTATTACTCCTCTCCGCAACCGAGCATTTTTTCAAAAGAATCGCTGCCATTAGTTCACAGTTGCGATTTTATTGTTAGTCTTACCATAGCGAAATCATCGATTACGCGACAGCTTCAAGTATGCACTTTTACACATTCTATATGTTGTACTATCGATTGTTTATCATTTCGAAGTGGGTTAATTGAAGTAGCTTGTATATCTCTTGACACAAGTCTGCATAGATAACGTACCTATTAAATATTATAATTATTTGTTGTATCAAATATTCCAACAACTTGCTTTCATGTCTGTTTGTTTCATCCCCTCGCGACTTTTTCCGATTGTTTGATTTCTTACGCACTTCTGTCGCTATTCCCACTTGTACGTTCACTCAGAGCATCATCTAACGTAGATTAATCTGTGATCTTCCGAGTGCGGCTTATCTACCACAGAATGCACAACGCGAAATTGAGTATAAACAGTGCAGTTACATGTATTTCCATTATCGTGCCGCCTGCCGAAGGGCGACATCAAACAATGCGAAAATCGAGTTTCGCCGACGCGGTGTGCGAACGCGCGCGAGAGGACGGCGCAACTTCGACGCCTTGAAACGCTTGGCCGCTGCGGCTGGCCAACTCGAGAAAACGGTCGTGGGCGTATTATTGTAGCTTCGGCTTCTGTTCGTTTGCTAGGAGCGGCGACCGTCACGCGCTTCGCTCCTGGCGAGCACATAGTCGTTCCGTAGAGGTAGATGATCTCGGATGCGCCACAGCTTGTTGTCATTAGGTACCGAAAACATACACTTTCACGTAATTGCATTTTGCTCGCCATACTCCGCTTCTCGCAATCTTTCGCTCTCTGTGCGCGATCTCGAGTGATAGTGATGTCCATTCGGATCGCGATCACCACGCTGAAGAGGAGCCATGACGCTCTTTTCAGACAATTCTTCCGAATGCAGTCTTAATTTTTTTATCCATAGGATAAAATTGTTTGTCATAGATAATATAATTATACATCTATTTAGATAAGAATAATAATTAATTTGATTATTAGAGGCTGCAATAACATACACGCGACTTGCAATTCTACGCGAAATTGTAATATAATATATGCGCTTAATTTATTAATTACTTATAATATGTGTATGCTATCGCGTGATGTAAATGTCTAGATCTAGATGTTTTCACACAAGCATGAGAAATTAATTTTTTTTTTTTATAGTTTAACTAATCTATCTCTTTTAAAAAAGGAAAAATCTTGATGTTATGGCTATTTTTATTAGTCGCGGATGTTTACCTCGCTAAACTACACCCGCTCGATTTTGTGAGACCCCCTCGTTCGTCGTTGACTACTAGGTACCTGCTTTACGATTTCTCATTGCGTAACACGGAAATTGAAGTGACTAAAAAGGAAGGGAATGAGCGAGAAGCCGAGAAGTTGGTGAAAAGAAGAGAGATGATGAAGAGTTTAGAAGTAGTCTTTTCTCTCTTTTTCCCCCTCTCCCCCCCTCCCCCACATTCACTCATTCACTCACTCTCAAGACGAACGTAGATGTCTCCTTGTTTCCATGTGGGCATCGAGTCGACTCCGAGGACTATTATTTGGTCCGAGGGTCGAGGGATTCGCGTTACGAGCGAGAAAGAAGCGAGGAGGGGTCCCGTTAGCGTAGGGTCAAAACTCCTCCGCCCCTTTTCGGAGGATACCTCGACGTTCCTCCTACTTCTCCTCTCCGTGCTCGCCACTGTCCTTGTCCACGGAACGTGTAGAAGAGGGACCAAGCGAGGTCCGTACTTTCTCATCTTGTTCTCGAAGGCGAAGGCTGAAGGCCTCAAGGCAGGTATAATATAACCTCTTCCCATCGCCTCAGTATCTCTCTCTTTTTTTCTCATTGTAGAATCCGTTCTTCCTCCTCACACTTCGGCGCGTCTTTTCTTTCTCTCGTCTCTTCTTCATCCCCGAATATCCCCTCGGCTAGCCGAGAAGTTATTTATTACAGGTTTGGCGTTTATATTGGATTTACACAACTTAAATACCGAGCCCGACGCGCGCAGCATCAACATAAATATTGTATTTCCTGCGTCCACACACACGGGTTGCGCCCGGATCCGTACCGAGCCAGTTTCACGACGCTCTTTCCCCGAATCCGCGATCGTAATCGGACCCCCGTTCGTTTCCCAGGCCAGGCCCACCGGTCGCTAAAATGAACGTACGATGTCTCTGGTGCCTTGGGCTGACGCCTTTTTAAAATCAACTTCCGTCTCCTGAACCCTACAAGAATTAGTTACGCTTGTTTCATCACTAATTGTAAGAACTATATCATTAAAAAATGAGGTGAGGGTTAAAGTTGTCACAAATTCAAAAAGCATATAAGATTGTATTGTTAGACTAAACTATAAAATTTATTCTTTAAATATACAGACGTAAAGACATAGAAACATATCCGAAACAAAAGTGTTTATTTGACTTACGTAATATATTTGAAATACTTGTAACAAGACAAAGTTTCTCTCGTTTGAATATTCGCGTGTTCCTTAAAGAGCGGCCCGGCCGCCTCATAGTACATTCCGCAAGGCGACTCGCGTGGCTGCAAGCCGCGAGTCGGATCAGTTTTTGCGATAAGTGGTAACAACAACACCGCGTTGGGAGACGGAAGATGAAGAGAAGGAAGAAAAAGAGGAGAGGAAGGAGGAGGAGGAGGAGAAAAAGGAGGCGAAACTGCTTTCGTTGCCGCGGCAACTGCGCCGCGCGGCAATTGCCGCGTGCGCGCGCTTAGTAAAGCAGAGCCGCGTATCGCAATCGCTCGGTTCCTTATCTAACAACGGCGGTGTGTAGGCGCTCATCCATCATCTAGTAGCGTGGAAAAGCGCTCGCTCGTTTGTTTATGCCGCGTCGTGCCTGTCGTTGGACACAAATAGTGTCCAGTTTTAACCCGCGTGAGACATTTTCGCAATTAGCTAAGAATGCATATTTGATGATGCGTATAAAAGGAGAGGTATGACTCCTTATATTATACATCATTACACAAGAGTAAGATACCGTGCCGCGCTTTCTCTCGGTTAAACTTATTCTGTATTGACTCCGAGGTTGAATTTGTCTTTGTAAAAATTATATTGTAGACGCCGTATATTTAAAAAAATTTTTAATTTTTAACATAGATCATGTCTTTGTGATGAAATTGAAAGAAGCGGAGGTACTTATACGTATATAGAATAAAGCTGTCTGGTCACCTGATCCATCAACGATGCTTCGCCATGGAAGCTGCATCGACACGAGGCTCGCGCACGCGGACCGCCTTTTCTGCGTCCGTCTCTCCGCGCAGGACGAGCCGCGTTGCGCCGCGCCGCGCCGCGCCGCGCCGCGCGTCGTGGTATTCTCCCAATTTTGCGCGCCCACGCCTCGTCTCGCTTCACCTCACCTCACTTCCCTTTCCTTTCCTTTCTTTTCTCTTCTCTTCTCTTCTCTTCCCTTCCTTTCGTTTCGTCTCGTCTCGACTCTCGCGTCTCTCGTCTCGTCGACTGCTCGCCTCTCACTCTTTCTCTCTCTCGGCGGCGCGGCGCAGCGAGGCGTCTCGCGATTACGCGAAGCACCGCAGCGTCGACGAAGCTCTAGCACGACCCACTTGAATCCAACGAGAATCCGATCTAGCGTCGTCGTACGTGCAAAGAACCGCGCATTACGTTCTCGTCAGGTCGATTTTATACATTTCGACGAACGATCTCTCCCGAAATGTAAAATGAATGATACGATACAAATTAATGTGTCTAATATCGATGATTAAAAATAGGACGCAAGGGATACATGTATGACGAATCGATGCGCTTCGTTCGCTTTACCGCCGACTAGACGAGCTCGAATAAACCTCGGATTTATTTATCGAGCCGAATAACGTGGTTTCGTATTCCAATAAACTGTTACGAAGTGCAGCCGCACACGTAGCTCTACTTGTACATATAACCGCGATTGTTTAAGATGATGCAGACGATGCAACTATTTGGCAATTACTCAATGCATTACAAGCGCTTCTTGTTTCAGCACGTACAACGTGACGCATTTGCATTTAGCGATTATTTAACAAACTAGTATTACATTGGTGACAATATTTTCATCGATTAATCTTTTGACATTTGTAATCTCTTAAAGTAGGATGCGCGTTCGAAAATCGAATGACGCGATTTTCATTCACGATTATCTTCTAACGTCCATTGCAATCGGATTTTACGCGAAGTGATCGACGACTTCAGTAGGGTCGAGAGATGGAAGAGGTGCATCTATCCGCCTGACTGAGCGAATTGAATTAGGCGTTCGCTCGCGCCGCGAATCGGGAGAAAGAGAGAAAGAGAAGTGGCGGTGGACGGATCCGCGAAGCGCATAACGGGTTGCATACGTCCGCATAATACGTCCCTGCGCCTGCCGTGTAAAGCCTCAGAGAACGAACGCAGCCAGCGATGATGCCGCGTACACCCGACGCGGCAACATTGTAACCGAGAGAGGAGTACGCGAGAGATAGGGAGACATGGAGGTCGGCAGAGGAGAGGGGAGGAGAGGAGAGGAGAGGAGAGGAATGGGAGAAAAGGAGAGACGGCGCCGAAGAGTAGAATAACGTATAGAGAAATATGGTTAGAAAGACCGCTCGAGGAGGATGGTCAGGACCAAGAGAAAGAGAGAGAGAAGGATAATGGCCGAGAAAGAGGCGGAAAGAAAGAGAGGGGAATTGTGTGCATCTGCACACATGTATGTATACGTCGTATATGTATACACGACTGTGTGAGTATAGTGGGTGTCGCCTCTGTTGCCGCCGACGTCGCTGCCGTTCCTCGTTACCGACGCGGTTGCTTGGACACCCTCCACTGGCCCTCGACATGATCTATCAGCCTTGTCTACTATTATACGCTATCCTCCTTCCTACCGTGGTTTTCTCTCTTTGTTTGATGCCTTCTCATCTTCTCGATTCTCGATCGGCGATGCGCGCTTCGCATCTTCGTTCGGCTGCCCTACGCACGCTACGCTTCGTTCAGGGACGACCAAGTGCGTATGGTGCGTGTGCGACCGTATACTGTGTTGGTCGACTCGACACGAGGGGAATGGATCTCGCGAGAGAAGATTAATGAGGAATCGCGTTAGTCTCGCTGAATTATTTCACGAGATTCGCGTATCCATTTATGAGAGCCGCTCCCGGAGATTTTTGTCCCTCGGAATAGGACGCACATTCATTATATTCCGAGAGAAGATAAGAATTGAAGTAGAGAATTTAAAAAAACGCTCCACGACATCAGTCACTTTCACCGCACTCTTAAACGAATAGAATTGTACAGAATCGACGTGTGACAAAAATGCTCGATTTTCTCGACTCTCCCTTTATTAAGTATTTTTGAAATTGATAATATAATTTCAATGAGTCGTGAGTCTGATATTATATCGATAGAATAGAATCACCAGAAAGGCTTTTTATGTTTATTTGCGATTAACATGACATATTTTTTTATCTGCAACATCGAAAATCAAATTCGAATTATATCAATTTATATCTCTATCTACAAGATTTCCGTTATCGCATAGCCACAGAGGGAGAAACGATTGCGATTATGATCATTCAACTATCGCGCGTTCCACCGTTGGCGCGAGTCGTCCCATAAACAGAAATAATGGCACGCCGTCAAATTTTCATGTAATTCGTTTAAATAAGCGACGGGTTCGTAGAAAGCCAAACACAGTCCTGCGTCGTTCCTCCCCCGCTACCCTTCTCCAACCTTCCGTCCTTCTCAATCTCTCTTGTCTTCTTCTCCTTCCTCCGCCTCCACCGTCGTCTCTTTCGTCCCTACGTCGAGAGAGCCGGTCCCCACCGGACGTGCCAGTCAGTGGTTCTCACTGACTTGGGAACGCAACGTCGTTCTTCTCTCCATCGTCGTCGTCGCGTGGCATCGTGGCGGAGAAATCTCAAGACCACGAGGCTACTCGTGTCACGTGCCAGCACGAACTCGTTAACAGCCCTAACGATCGAGATTCCACGTGGCCGCCGTCGCCGCCGCTGCCGCCATCGTGGTCTTCGCCAATAATTGGCGGTGGGTCGTCGAGGCAAATTGCTGAAAACAAAAAAATTTTTTTTAATATTATATAGACGTGTCCTTTCCGCGACACACCGTATCGAGAGGGCGGATGTGCAACGTGGAAAAATTGCCTGGTCTATTGCTAGTTGATGATGACCGCTCAGTCGTTGCCGAGCGTCGGCAACAGCCTCAATCGGCGATAGTTTTAAGGACTTGTTCTGCTGATGTCACACACACTTTCTTTGCGAAATCGACATGTTGTAGGATTTTAACAAAATATCCATGTGACGTCGCGCGGTATTTTTCCAGTTTCGCAACTGCGAGAATCATCGTTGAGAGTACTTAACTTTAGTTTATTACTCTTGCTTGAATATTTAACAAGTACATATTTATATTATTTCTTATATTTGAATTTTCTTGTAGATATATAGTTTATTTCATATATGATACACATGCTGAAATTCTCGCGATATTTCCTAACTTGGCTTCTGGCAAAATTCTTACTGCATCTCTCGCATATATCGTGCATTCCTAGATGCGGCACGTGAGCTCACTCGGGAAGCGCACGTGCTTATCGGTCACGGATCTGACATGAGCGTCAGACGTACCATAGAACGAATTATTATCGTATCATTTATGTGGCTCGCCACCACCCACGCGATTTTCGACGTATCGATTGCACAAGAAAAGATATAGATACGCTTTAAATCTTAGAACGATAACTGATAACGCCACATTATTCAATATACAGAGGCCGCTACCGCCACTGTCGCTGCCGACATGCCGTATTGGGCATGCCGCGTGAACGCGAATATTATATATGCAAGACGCATAAATCTTTCAACGAAGCAACAGCGGCAATGTAATTTACGTGCCTAGAGCCGACTGCACCAAGAAAATTCCTTGCGTATTTTCCAGCCGTTGTATCAACAGTTTACAAACTCGGCAGTATTCGGTATAGATTAAATCGAAGAGATGTCGGTATTTCGATACTTGGAACATCTATTTCATTGTAATGGTCCTAAAGATTTAACAGTATCGCGCCAAGTACTTTGGGAAATCAACTATTGGGAAATACGTGCGAGAGTTCCAATTTGAATGAGCTTAATGCTCGACACGATGCCGTAGAACGGAGAGAAATCTATGCGCAGGCCTGTATTAATTCTTAATGCTTAATCAGTGCACCTTATCGCGTGTGCCCTCACCTCCCGACATAGCACGACCGCTCATTCTGTCTCTCTTTCTCTCTCCCTCCATCATGGTGAGCTGGCAGGCATGCCTTGTAAATAGAGGAAACGCGTTTGCCGCCTATCTGGCATCAAAGAGGCCGACTCCGCGACGGTTTTATACTCTTATACTTAATTTATGAACAATATACATTCGCGTCGTCCCACCTAGATTCTGGGCACCTATCTCATCTCTCTTTCTCTCTCTCTCTCTCTCTTTCTTTTTCTCCGGCTACCGCGGTTTTTCTCTCCTTTATCAAACACCTTTAAATGGGAGAAGTCCATGATAAGCGGTTCCACGTTACCCTTATCAACCGTTGCACCAGTCGGCGCTCTGTCACGAGAGCAATTATCTTCCCCGTCTCTCGCTTTCGCGCATTTCTCTTTACGCGTGTTCCCAATTTGATTGCCGTGCTCCGTAATTATGGAGCTTCTGCCGCGCTTTAGTCGCTTTCGCTGTCGTTATTGCGTTAGTTCATGTTGCGCCCTATATATATCGGCCGCAAACGGGCGCAGAAAGCGCCGGCTACGACATACTTATTGGACGTTCAAGTGCCACGTACGTGTCTCCTTTGTGACGATAACTCAGTTTTCATCGAATATTGGCGCGTTAACGGATTTTCGGTTTCCGTAGTTGTATAACAAACCACGATGCTGTTCGATAAAATTAGAACGAAGCAGTTAATTTTCTAATTGGAGAAAGACGATTAATAATAGTCTTAAATCGTTCACATCGAGAAATAGCAGTGGCCATTGTAGTAATAAGATTGCGGTTAATACCTCGAATACCATACGCCGCCATAATACAGAGGAATTCTCGTCCAGTTGGAAATCTTATTCATCAAATGAATTAATTACTCACCGGGTTCTCCCGCTGGAACAAAAATCAACCGGAAATTAAACTTCCTGTGTGGATCAATTCCGACTGTAAATTAAGGGATACGTACTTATATTCTTAAGGATAATTGCCACCCTGTATGAATCGAGAAGCGGAAAAGTATTCGCGCTCTTTCGCGCTAGCTGCATGCGGCGTGATTTTTTGTCACCAGCTACGCGCGATGTAACGAACGGCAATCGCGTTAAATCGTTACGCCGGCCACGCGTTTCCGCGAAAGGACGTCGGCGCTGATTAACGATTCGATCAACGACACCATTTGGCGCGCGTGTATTCGCTCCGTTCGCTCGTCGCTTCACCGAAATGTCCATGAATTTTTATCTACAGCATTGGCAGATGCTATTCTCGTCTCCTCTGGCTTCCATGCTTGAATCGCAGTAAAATCAATTTCGCAGCGTTAATTAGCATCGGACGATATAACGTGCTCCGTTGCATCAGGTTTAATAGCTGATCGTATAATTTTTCGAGTACCGATAAACGGATTCCTACGGTAGCGAATCGCCTCGTTATAAAAATCCCTAGCGCGCTATCCTACGTCGTTGGCTTTTATCGAGACTAACTGGCGTTTTGGCGCGTTTTATTATATCGTGTAATGAATTCCTGCACCTCCTCTCTCTCTCTCTCTCTCTCTCTCTCGCTCGCTTTCTCTCTTTCTCTCGTCATGTTATGCCTCGCGTTTCGAAGGGACGCCCCAGCGTTAACTCGTGAAAGCGGGAAGAAGGGGAGGAGGAATAAGCGACACCCCCTGTAATGACCGCGATAAAATATGACGCGTCTCGTTCGCTCTCAATTGGTTCAGTCGGTAGATTTTATAAATACGACGTGAATAAATAGTTTTTGCGAACCTCTTCTACAAAAATTCTGCAACTGATCCCTTAATCAATTTTTTTCTTAATTACAATTTCTTTTTACTCACACACACACATAATTCTACAACAAAAAATTATAAGATGTATGTTGAACATATATGATATACAAAAACAAAATGCATGTATATTTAATTTATATATGTGTGCGTGTGTATTGTATATAAAATGCGCATGTATATGAAGTGCTTCGATTTCACTTATCTAATCCAAAGGTAATGAAAACATAGCATAAGTTCAGGAAGAAGATTCACGCATGATCAATCATATTTTCCATTAGCTAACGAATTCGCGATGCTATTGTCCGTGCGCAACATTCCTGTAATTATCTGATTTTCCATAATTAATATTCGTTTTTTCTCATTTTCTGTTTCTGGTAAGTCCAGCTATCTTTAGCAATGCTGATCTTGATATGTAGGTATATATAATCTCTCTCATTTTGGTAATATTTGTTGTGTAAAAAATATATTGCCGCATGTAAAATATCTCTTTTATTATATATATTTTAGCTGCATTTATTTACAAAAGAATCGCGGAAAACTTCAGAAAATATACTCTAAGTTTGAAAAAAATTACAAACCAATTATTTTGTTTTGGTAGTAGAAACTATTAGAATATTAAATTTGGAATCTCACTGATTTGCCAGATAATAGAAGGATAAAGACTTTCTCTCTTCTGCCCTCCCCCCCTCCGTCGTATTAAGAGGTATTAAAAGTATAACCACTCAAAGTTGGTCGATGGTAATGCGGTTGGGGCTTTGTCCAAGAGTCGATAGACTCTTATTTAGCCCCGGCCCCGGCATCGGTTCGCCGAATCATAATAGAACGAGAGGCCACTAGAACTGGTGAAACACGCGTTCCCGGGGGGAAGGGTGCATTAGTTTAATCTGACGATTCTCGCAAGCTGTGAGAAGTATCGCGTTCGACTCTATAAAATCAATCGGCATCGCCTAAAGCTTAAACCGACGCGTAAAGTCCGACCATGTGGGTGGTCGAGTATCGAGTGCGGTTTTCTGCATCGACTTGCGTGTAAAAGCCTCTAAGTGCAATCTCTACTGCAGTTACGAACTTCTACCCACTTTGCAGTGCATTTCAGCTGCTGGTCCGCGCCACGCTCACTATTTTATAACCGAATGTCATTGATGCATTTCGTGAGATAAAAAACGAAATTTCCGTCTTGAAGTTTGAAGATTTTCGAAAATTTTATATGTCTATCATTTGAAATATGTCTGTATGTACGTATATTTTAATATATTCGTTTATTTTTCGTTGATTTGATCGTTGACTTCCTACTATTCGTATAAGTTTACCCCATCATTTTACTTATTCAATCTTTTACTCGCACGATTCCCACCCGCATTCATCGTTTCCGCTCATTCGTCGTCCGCACGGATTTTCACGTGGTACCATGAGCATATTAGCGGGGACTGTCCGTCCTAATCTGACTAAATCATTCTTCCCTCGTATCCAACCGACTGTGAGAAGTATCATGTTCACCCCAATAGTCGTTTAAACGGGCACAATAGGACTGCGATTCGTCGACGGCTGATGGGGGGGCGCTTTCCTAAGCCACAAGCAGAAATAATAACTCGTATAATACTCGGCTGTGCGCCACACGGACCCACCCCATGTATTAAATAAATATAACGTCCGCGTAATATAGCCGTTATAGAGGAGAGAGGCTTGTCGGGCGCGGTCGACCCCGTTTGCACCCCATCAATTGCATGCGGTTGTCTATCGCGCTCCCTCCCACCTCCCGCTTATGTTCTAGCCGCAATATAAACCACTATTGCACGCGCGCGGGGGTGAATCGTCACGCAGCTACCATACCTGTGTCTCGTTTAACGCCGAAACAGCGCGGGGCAAATAGTCACGTGCGTCGGTTCCAAATGGATTGTTCCACCTGTTATACGTCATGTAGAATATGCTTCTTTAGATATCGTACGAGGCTCATTCTTACGACAATCGGCACGTCGATGGATACCGCTACAAGACAGCTGTCGTCGCAAAACTTAAAAACGAAAATTAACGAATTTAGCGAAACCTTCGATCTTTTTTAATTTTGATTACGATAATGTTTCATTAATAATAATTTAGGCATTGTATTGTATTTTTTAATTAAAATGCCACATTCTTTTAGTTTCTTATAAAAATATTATGTGCCCCTAAATTCGATATTTTAACATATTCCAATATATACCTACATGTATCGATAGAACTTGATAGATCCCTTTGTTTCGACTATCTTCCCTTATTTGTCGAAAGATGGATGCGTAGATAAGATGATACGGAGAAGAGACCCCTTGTAGACAACTTCCGCTTTTCGTGTTTACACAGAGCTATCACGAATTACGCGTTGGCTGGATGCTCGCACCCTAAATCATTGACTTCCACTTGATCCCGACCAGGTTAGAAAGAGAGAGAATAGTCGCGCCGGAGTTAGGGCGGAAATGGTTGTGTGTCAATGTTGGCCCATTCGTCGACAGTTACACATTGCGATTATCCGCGACGATCCATGATCTATGATCCGTGAATGGGCACCCCGATAAACAGAATCGGGGTGTCCGACCGATTCGTTTCGCCAAGTGACTCGCCCCCTTCTCTCTGTCGAATATGAATATAATATCGCACCCCGCCACTTACGAAATGATTTATCAATTGAGCGCCGTCGACCCTGGGGTACTGGTGTTGAAATATTATAACATCATTCCCCACGGCTCACCCTAATATTATCCCCCCTAGCTGGCCGCCATTAACATAACAATGTCGACCTAATTGCGGCCTAATCGGCGCCACAGGGCAAAACCCGGACAAGCGGCATAGTCGGATCTTCTCATCTCGCTTTATCTCTTCTTCTTTTTTTATTTGTTTCTTTATTCTCTCCCTCGATCTTATTTCATACGAAGATTATCTGATTGGATGAATAATTGTGATAGAAATTGATTGTGAGGGGTAATGTAATTATTGGTGCAAAAATCTCATTTGGGGTAGCGATACTCGCAATTTTTAATTTAAATTTCTAATACTCACATTTTTGTGACACGCAACTGCTGCTCTTCTCTTTCCCTTTCACTTATTCTCTTTCTTTGATTGAACAGCATTAAAATATAAATAAATATTTTCTTAGTTAAATATTTGACGTACGAGATACACACACACACACACAAGATCGCAAATAACGGAAAGACATGAATTTCAATTTCCTTTGAACAAACTTTATGCACATGTACACATATTCGACAGACTTGATTGTTGCGATAAAGCATACGAAAGTTTATCGTCGCGTTAGCATTTTTCCGACGTTTCTTATGTCTCAAGGAAGAATTCTTGTACTGAAATTCTCTCGAATTCGAAATAACGCAAAGAATATCAGCACGAGTTTGCAATTACATTCAGGGACTGTAATAAGTGTAAAGTCGCGTTGCGAATTTTTTTTTCAACGATCTCTTTCTTCTTTATACGTATATCTTCATTTGTTTCTCTTTCCGCCTTCCGCAGCTCCAGTTGATATCGTCGCATATCTATTTTTTACACTCAACCGCAGTTCCTCGTTTTTCTCGTCCAGATGACCACGTAGTAGGTCTCTATTTTTTCTATAATTTCTTCTATAATAAAATTATTTCTTTGAGATAAATTGTGGATGAAGAAAAGAAAAGAGGTGTGTGCAAAAGTGTTTTGAAATAGATTTCCATTGAATTGAGAATTATTCTTAACTCCATGATAGTAAATTTGTAAAACTAAAACCACATTGCACCGCATATCGTAAAAGTGAACGCGCACACGTGTGCACGCATGTCCCATAAAACACCGGCGCCACGCCGTTTCATTATCGCGTTATTATTTTTTTCCTTTATTAACGGTGCACGCCAAACAACGCCGTACTATATTCTACTCTGTTCTCGCGGTTCGAAGTCACATTGTTCACAACTTTGGATGATAGTTTTTATTTAGTAACCACTCGCTGCGTTTTTCACAGCCTGTCTTCAAATTTCCAATAATCGTAGTTTACTAATTTTATCAGTAGTATAAATAACGAAGTACAAATAATAGTGAGATTGTCTGCTAAAATCGTATCTTTTCTTTTTGTCATTTTTTCCTTTATTTGAAAACGTATCTCGTGATTCGACATTCCGCGAAATCTCCGACAGCGAGTAACAAAGCATCGCTGTGCTTTTAGCGTGATGAGAAGTGTAATTCGCGCGCACGGCGCGGCGCATAGACTAGATTCCCTTAGAAGGTACATCTCGTTCGAACGATTTATCATTTCTCTACGGGTCTGCTGGCGATATCAACACAGTAACGTACAGTAACAGCAGCAGCAGCTACACGCGCATGTCGTTTCCACATTGGGCGATGGTTGTGACGACGACCGGTCGGCCGATCCTAGATACGGAGAGAGAGAGGGAGGGAGGGAGAGAGAGAGAGAGAGAGAGAGAGAGAGAGAGAGAGAGAGAGAGAGAGAGGAGAACGACATGGGGAGGTGGCTGCCAGGAGCACGTTCGCATGATATGTTCCTGAGTAACGTATGCAGATAATGAATGTGGGGGAATATAGTCGGACGTATAAAGACCCCACGCAGGAGATACGACGAAACGAAGGCCATCTCTTCTCGCGTTCTTTCTCTCTTTTCGTTTCTATATACTCTGCTTCCCCGACGCGACGCATCGTCCTACAACGTCCTCGCTCCTCGTCGTCCTAACATGCACGCGCCCATCATGCAGGCACGTTTCTTCCCGCTCGCGCTCTCGTGTTTATATATAGGAAGCAAAAGATCAAAGAGCGAATCTTCGCTTAGCTTAGCATCAACACCGCTCCGCTCGGGGAACCAGCCCATCGTCACCGAGATAGGTTGAGCGGATGATGATGGTGATGGTGATGGTGATGGTAACGGTAACGGTGGCGGTGGCGGTGGCGGTGGAACTGCCTGTATTTCGCGGCGCGACGGGTGGAAAGGGAGAGCGTTACCGATATAAATATTATGCTCAGGGAATGAGAGAGAGCAAGCGGCAAATGGGCGGCGGAACGATTGATCTAACGAGTCGTGCGCATCCATCATGGAGATCTTGGAATGGAGACGAACGTCGCGTTTTATTACGTGGAAATCACATAGCAGATAGGCACGGGATTTCTAATTTTCTACCGCGAACACGCACATTGGTTTTTACCGGAAATCGTATGTTCAGATGCTCGTTTCGTTATTGAAAACGAGGTGATCTCATATGAGTTTGCGGTCTCGCATCATTATATATCCAGAGAAAGGTAATTATTCGGAATAGGGTCTTTTCCAAATTTTGATATTTTTTTCGGTATTTTTTCCGACTTTTGTGGTAAAAATCTTTGTTGTGACTTCGACAATCGGGGGAGACCAAAGAATATGTAACCCACCTATTTTTTTTTTTCCAAGTATCCTTCAACTTTCCATGCAAACGTTCAATTTTTTACTTGAAAGTAGGTATGTACACATCAGCAAATTACTTCTCAGTATTGACACAAACTGTTATACTTCTAGTTACATTTGTTAATAACATTTTAATAAATAATGAGCGACGGCTAAAACCATATTTATGCTTTTTAAAACATGAAATTGTATATATACTTTTCAATATACCAACTATTCCCTGCTTTAACGTGACGCACATCTGTGAATATCTATTCAGCACAAATAAATTTTCAGCTTATTTGTGCTGAAAAAAATTGGTAAGCTACATATTTTTTAGACTCCCCCGATTGATTATCACTGTCGGAGTCACAACAAAGATTTTTATCGAGAGAGCCGCAACAAAATATCAAAATTCGAAAAAGGGCCTATTCTGAATTATTCCAGAGATATAGACGAGAAGTAAGAAGTTAGTGTCAATATGGGTATGTCTGGCAATGATCGCTGTCGAGGAGAGATGAGTCGGTAGCCTGTTGCATTTTCTTCATGTTATCTAATTAGAAATGCCAAACTTATCTCATATCTTGACGTCTCTCTATTACAATTTTTCAGATTGAATGCCTGTCCTTAATTAGTATAAAATATGGAATTTTATAATAGCATCGCGATATCAATATCTTCATGCCTCAAGCCTAGATATGAACAGTTACAAGGATAGCGTTAATCTGAACTGCGAAATTAATTTAATAATTTAATTTGTTAGCACGAAGGATTTGGGCTGCATTGTTGACGGAATTTAATATCCCGCACGATATTAATTACTGAAAATGATATAAATATAAATGACAAAACCTGTTATCGATGTATAAATGAAAAATGTCGCGCTAGAAATATTTAATCATCTATATCTATGATGATGTTCCGGTTTTTTTTTTGTCGAGTCTCCTCGGACGGAGTATGCAGCGTTAATGAAATATAACGAGGTAAAAAGGAAGAGAGGAGGGGAGGAACCAAAGAGAGAAAACGAGAGGCGCGAAACGATAGTTACGGGCCCGCTAGACGAAACTGCAACGGAACGTAATCGCGTTAATCTTTGAAAATAGAAACACCTCGCGCGTTCTCGGCTGAATAACCGGCCCAACGACATTACAGCGATCGCGCCTGTGATCAGAGGCGCGCCAGTATCGCCGGGGCAATTAATGTAATCACGCTGAAAAATAACTCGATATCGAATTTGACGCGGCACAAAGAGAGCGAGAGAGGGGCGCGGCAACGGCGGCGGCGGTCGACAGAGGAGAGGTGTGTGCGAACCACGAAATACGAAAAGTTCCATTGTGTTGATCGCATCGCGGCGGCGGCGATGGGGCAGTAATTCGATATCGTTTAAACAATAGCGGTCAAATTTCGCGTTATACATTGTGCGTTATACATCGCGCGGTTATTATTTTGTTTCTCTTTTTTCTATTCTAATTCCGCGCGGCAACGCGGTCTTTACGCTTACGGTGACAATGATGATAGAATAGGAGATCAGTATCGATTTTTTGTTAATGTTATCAAATCGAGTCATATACCGATTGTGTTAGCACAATTTCACAATCGCTTTTATTATAAGCCGTGTCGCCACAACAAAGTTAATAATTAGAAATGGCATTTTCATAATTTAAATATATTTATTTTATTTAAATTAAAATTAGTGTGTGATATTATGAAATCAATGATATTTAAAAAGGAGAATTTTGTAATACGCTACTGGGGCACTCGTAGATCGCATTAAATCCTGGATCGAGGACGCTACCGCTATCCTTAGCGGATCATTCGTTTATACGAGCCCCTATACATATATATATGTATAATATATACATATATATATATGTACATATAGCGGGATCGCAACGACGTGCTAATTACACGATGTTTCGCGTAACGAGATGCGGGTTCCGAGGGGGTAGCCCTTTTCGAATTGGATACCCAGATAGGCTGGGTCGAAAAGAGGAAGGCTAGTCGGACGGACAGCAATTCCTGGTAGTCTCCCTTTTTCGCCGACCACTTAAACGATATCCTCTCTAATTCTCAACGTGTGTTTTCCCCCTCGTCGTCCTTTCGCAGCCAAAAATGTTGTGTTCCAAACCAGCGAAATGATAGGCCTGTGCTCTCGTGGCCCCGAGATGCATCGACCAACAGGTCAACTTTCTTCGGGCTCACGTATCTCCTTGTAGTCGTATAATTTATAGCGGAAGACAGGTTTCGCTTTTTCTTTTTTCTATTCTCTGGTTATATGGCGCTACAAAACGCACAATTAATGCCCATCTGCGTCACGATTTCTTTTGGAACCTACAGAAACTACGGTATAGATATTCTAGTTCGACATTAATCTTTTTTCTAGTGTTGTAAAAATATATATATATATTTATTTATTTATTTATTTATTTACATTTATAACATATCTGAGAATAAACGCAAATGATCAAAATATATTATCTTAAGTAAATCTTTAAATTTTGTATTTTTTAAAGTTTTATAGAACTTTAATAGATTAGCAGAACTTTTGTCACACACAACACTTGATTCTTTGAGCATAATACAAATTTGGAATTTGCGCAGACGCAGACGTGTCGATTAGTAGGTCTCGCATCGCGCCGCTCCGATCAAGCGTGTGCCTGAGGGTGTTGCACTCTTCGGTATACCTCGGACTCGTTTATACGGCCCTGGGCGCCCTCTTAGAACCGACAAACAACCTGCTGCGACGGGTGCTACCGCTGGTGATGGAGGCCACGTATTACTCTCTATTAATATCATAATATAAACATAACTTGCATGTGCGAGTCGGCGAGCTAATAGCAAGCGGGAATGAGAGACGGAGCGAGGAATGTAAGTGGAGCGAGGAAGACGTAACGAGATGGTAGCGGGAGAGGGTAGAGAGAGAGAGAGAGAGAGAGAGAGAGAGAGAGAGAGAAGAGATGCGTTATTCTACCGCAGGGTCTGTTCAGGGCCAGTAGGTTTTCTGGGGTCGCTTCAGTTTCGATACGGGGGAGGAAGGGGGATTCAAACGAGAGGGAAGCAAGTGGCGCGTGATGAGCAGGGTGTGTTACACGGACATTATGCGAGATCCTGCCCTTCTCACAACCCCGATCCTGCGCGTACCCTCCTCTATTCCCGCTGCTGTCACTGTAGGTTTTATACAACGACGAGAGAGAGAGAGAGAGAGTCCGGAGAGGGTTACAACTATATATCGGGTAATTGTTCCAACCCCTGCGCATATGAGCGTATACGCACGAATCGTTCATCTGACGAGTCGGTCGTCGACTTCCTGCTTCCGAGATGTTTTGAAAATTGTTCATTAAAGCAGTAAATCTGTTTGAAATGCAGCCACTGGATTTTCTTAGTTAATAATGATAATATGCATATGCGTCCAACCGTTGTCTTTTTCGTATATTATAGATTCTGAAGATTTATGATGAACTTTTTAAATCAGAACCGGAGTCGAGTTCTCAAGAGTTGGTGAAACGAAGCGCGCCAAGAGGACGTATCGCTAGCTTTCGTGTCGAGACGTATCATTACTGAATTAGCTACTATTACAGTCCCGAAGTGGTAGTTAGCTCGATAATATTAATGTCAGCATCAGCACATAGGGTCACATTTAGCAAGAACACATTAGCGTATGATAATTATCGTCGTTAGCGTAATTTTATATCGAAGAGGATCTGGCGCGAGGTGGTGCATCCCGCTCTGGAACCCCTGGCAATAATTTTTGTTCTGCAGAACGAAATTGCAATTTTCGTTCATTACCTTCATGACGAGTACATTAACGATCGTTAGGGAAACGCTGCTATATAATAATTCGTTCCGCATGGACGAGACGAAGACTGGCAATTTTAATGTCACGCGACGAGAAGCCAGGAGCACGCGTTTTACAAAGGCGATAAATGATTCTTATTTCAAAAAATAAAACGTGAAATAGAGGCAAGTGCGCGTGTTGTAAATATGTGATACCATTGCCAAATTCTTCATTTTTTTGGCCGAGGTATTAACGTAATTGCAGGGCGCATCTTCGAACATCTTGGTTGCTATTTTCTGTTATTTTTTTATTTATTACTCTCGTCCATAAATATACGCGAGGCGCGTTTCCGGCAGGAAAATCTACGAACGAAGTGTAGTTGTTCTCGTCTCTCGTCTCTCGTCTCTCGTCGTGCTGCAACACTCAACCGCGCCCCGCAATTTAGCACGTGCGTGCCGTGATGCACGTGCGCACGCGTGTGTGCATCTCTGTGCGCTGTTCTCGCCGCCACTTGCGCGCGCGTATGCATCGCGTCGTGTACAGACTGACTCGAAATTACACAGCCTCGTAGCACGTGCACGATATGAGATTCGTGTGTGTCGCCGTATACATGTAACGTGCTGTGATTGCGTTCGATGCTCGTTGCCTTGAATAATTCTATCTCGAGAGATACAATATAATGTTGCACATTTAAAAAAAAAAATTTTTTTAACCGATACATTTAAAAATCCGTATGATATTTTTGTATAATAATATATAAATTTGTGAACATTTCAAATGTGTGCGAATATATATGTCGATCGTATTATTATTCTTTAAAGAAATTGTATTTTTGCATACTCCAATGTGTCATTGTTTATTGACAAATTGAAGTACATTCATAAGCAAAAGAGACGAAACAATTTTGTTCATAGCCGCTTGAATAACGTGTATAATACTATTTTTGAACGGCATGCGACAAGTCACCCGTTATATGAGCTCGCGCGCAATGGTACACTCGACTGTAGCACGCACTCCACGCACGCAGAGGGGTTGAGGGGTTGCATACGTTGCGGTATGGATTAGTTAGGCGGACGCAATAATTTCACCGGTACAGCCACGGACGATGTTTCCTCTTCTCTCTATTTTACACCACTCTTTCCTAGTCTTCTCGTGGTAATTTTAGATTCGATTTCTTTCTCAACGACAACAATTAGAATTTCGAACGTAAAATGTAATGAAATTTTACTATTTTTAATGTGTTACGCTTGCTAGTTGATTCTCTTAGTGTATTATTTTTATCTTGTTTGTTATGATTATATTGAGAGCTTGAAGATCTAGAGTGTTTAATAAGCATCATCTATCTCTTATACATTACTCAGATAACAGATGTAAATATCTAATATCCGTGAAAATATCGATATGTAACAGCGACGACGATTTCACGCACTTCCGGCACGCAAGCTCGACCGGTTTGGCTAATTATTGCCAGGGGTGCGTCCATAATTGTCTATGGATGAACGCTCAAACGGCCACTATATATACTATTGCATTAAAGGAAGGAGGAGGCCATAATTAGATGAAATTTCTCAGAATCAGAGCAAACGCGATTTTATGACGAATGCTCTAACGAGCGTCAGGATTTTACGGGAATGTTGCAGAGGACATCGCTTTCAGAGGAGCGCGATAACTGTTGAATATAAATTTCACGAGATAACACGCAACGACACGCGTTTATCCATGAGTACCGTTATACAAACAACCGACTCTTCTCGCGTGTTTGGTGTTAAATTTCTCTTTTTTTCCAGTTTAAAACCATTACTAGATGCCTAAGCATTGCCTCGCTAGCCAAAAATAAAAATTGTTGGTTAGATTTTAGTCTCGTGGCAGCTGCGAGTGTTCAGCTTCGACTTTCGCTCGATAATCTTTATTCGCCTGAACGAAGCGCGCCAGTGAGTGAGTAACCGCTTCATTTGGCAAAAGTATCCGTGTTCTTATCTTCAAACAACATTCTAGTTATTTTAATGTTATCAATTTTACCAAAAATAACTTCTGCTCTGATGTCTAATATACATATAGCACAACAGTTGTTTTTATAGTACCTCTAAATTCTAAAACTTGGAAATATCAATTTCCGAATTTTTTATAGCATCGACTTTTCAAAAATATAATTACCTACTATTATATGTTTATTACTTACTCAAACTTATTTTTATTTGTGCGATGATATCGATTCTAGATTCTAGATACTGATACTTTAAAAGCAGTGAAAAGCAGCGCAACGAGGCGCCGACGAGGAGGAAAACGAGTAGTTGGGGAAGGATGAAGCGACCGGGGGAGAACCCCTGGCCACCCTTATTAAGATTCCAGCTGTGGAATTCTACCTGCGCCGAGCTCGCTACTGGTCTTAAGTAAATAAAACACGACCGGAGCCACGTCGCCTCCGCAACCAACGGCTCGCTCGACTCTCCTCAGCTCCGCTCTGTTCTCTCTACTACTCTTCATTCCGCTCCGGCGCGGCGCGGCTCGTTCGCCCGGTTTGTCGCTGCTGCTTCCTGTCGTTGGCTCGCCGCTCCTCGGCGTTGCCGAGCGCGGGAGCCCTCGGGCCCTGTGTTCGCCGTGCCCTGCCCTGCCCTGCTCTGCCGTTCCTCGTTCGTCTCTGTTCGCCTCCGCATATCCCTCTTTCTCTCTTTCTCTCTCTCTCTCTCTGTCTCTCGTTCGCACCACCGAGCCGACCCGTCCGCGTCTCGTTTTCTCGTCCATTATTACGGCTGCTTTGCCTACGCCTCGCTTGCTCGCTCGCTCGCTTGCTCGCTTGCTCGCTTACTCTCATCTCGATCTTTCTCTGCATAAACGCGTCGTGAGGGAATTCAGGATCCGATGCTCTCCCAATCTGGGCGTCAAGGACGCATCTCTATCTTTTGCAATATCAGTCTTAAAGATTTCTAACAATCTAATGTATAGCATATAGGAAAGTATATTTTGGCTATCTATATCGTTTTATATACATACGTATAAAACTTGAAACATTATATTAATGTCTATACTCTATCTAGTCTCTCTATATGTATATAATTGAACCATGTATATATGTATATGAAAATGAAAAGAAATTTTAAACGCAAGTGGATGATGATTTAACATAATATTTTGGAATGTATTAGAAATCACAATTGTCGTCACAAACAAATATTACGGATACATGTAATTTTCAGCTTCGTTGCGGTTGTGGCCCGTGAAAACGTACAACGGATTCCGTTAAATCTTCACTATCGTGCCCACGAAACCGCGACAAAGCGTCGACCGTGAATGTCGAGTATATTCATGACATATTGAAAAATGAAGGACACAAGAGCTGTAATTATTGTTCTGTTTTTGATAACTGTTGCGTGTATTTAGAATGAGAAATTTTACACTTCTTATTAATTATTTATAGTATTTATAGTATTAACTTTTATCTCTCATAATGGAATTAACACCCACGATGTAGGTATACGTCTTTATTAATATTATTAATTCTATTCGAGCAAGTTTCAAACACGATACGTATTACACAGAGAGGTTTTATTCATCGAAATTATCGACACAATCACATCGCAATGATATCCGCTAAGCTTGAAATCCGCTAAGCTAAACCGGCGTTTTCTCGCCGTCACGACTGTTCGACAACGAACATCCGGTCGATGTCTCGAGCGCGTCGCGACACGTGTCATGGCTCTGTGACTATAATGGGCAACTCTCTCAAAGATCGACGTTCGTCGATCCCTCGAGGATTGGCCGTACCCAGAAACCGGAGCTTTGCGTTGAGATCGTATCACGAATTAATACGTCGGATAACATTGCGCGTAACTATCTAATTAACAGAAAATTAAAACGACACTGCATTTATACAGAAATGCATTTATATAAGGAGGCAAACGATGTATTTATTATATAGAAAAACATATAAGAAAATAAAAGATACCTAGAAGAAAGAATAAAACAATTCACGGAAAGGAAGAAATAAAAATATTCAACTCCGCAATATAACTCATTTAGCGTTTCCACTCTTTACTTAAATAGCTTAAGCTCCGTTCTCACTTATATTCTTATACGCAGGATTCTTGGAGCGAGGTGTTGACATACATTCGTGGGGCTCGTTACTCGTCATGCTCACGTAGGGTAGACGGCGGATGCCATCGGCGTCCCTGCCACCGTGTTCCATAGAACGTTTTTAATATTCCCCCGAGCTAGCTTTTCTGCGCGCGCGACTGTCATTCGCGCTTTCCGCGACGCTCTCGTTTAAGGGGTAAAGAAGAAAGAGGCGACACGTTCTTCTTATACAATGCGCCAGTTCCCGACGGCGACGCTGCCGTGTCCTCATCGTGGTTGACGTGGTCGTCGCAGTTACTGTCAGAGTCGCCTCGAGTTATGGCAGGCGGTCGCCGATGTGGCGCCGTAGATAGATGCCGTTGATGCACTTGGTTGGAGACTTTAGCTCGGGGCCACGATAACCACGCGTGTCTCGCGCCACGCGAATCATGTTCGTGCCGTGCGTACATTTTCGTACAAGAGGAAGAGAAAGGGTGGCGGACATCGCGGGTGATCCTGGGACGGATAAAGTAAAGTCTTCCGGGCATAATCCGAAGCGTCGCGCGAAGGGGCGTCAGAACAAATCAAGCCTCCCCCCTCCCGCCTCACATTGTTTCCAGTCCTGAGGCTTGCCGTTCTTTTTCTTCTTCCATCCCCCTTTCTTTTACATCGACATGAATTGAAAACAACGCCCAAACTGCAGCGTCCCGCCGCAATCGAGAGATTTATCTACAAAAGGGTTTTCTTGGGTTTTCTTGATTTTAAGGGCTTATGATTGGACTCAAGTACAAACGGAATATTAAGTACACACCTTATCACATAGATTTTTCTTTCCGGTTAAGTTTATTGGTATTTCGAGTTAAACAACTTCGGGAAGATAACTCTATGTCACTATTGATATGAAGCATGCATGTGTTCATTACACCAGCGTTTCTCGATGAATTTTCACGATCGATAATTTGGCTCTAATGAATAATTATACGCACGTGTTGCCAGAATTATATTGATTTCTTTAAACTTGAAAAATATCCTGCGAATATATGCGAAATGAGAAATTGAATATTTAAGTTAGAAACGTTAGAACGTCGTCTTGTTATTTCCGAGGCAAGCCTATGAGAATGCATGGAAAATATGCGGCAACGAAAAGGACCTCTTGGTAAGCCGAGGAACGGCAGGGTTCCGAAAGCGGAACATGCATTGTATCCTGGGAGCGGGAACGAGAGGCAGTGAGAAGAAAGGTGGGAGGGAAGGTCGGTCCTTAAAGGCCCGGGCTTCTAGGAACTCCGACGTTGCATTCGGTCTCGAAACCACCGCGAGTGGAAGTTGTTCACTTGGAAGCCACGACCGGCCGGTGTGCTACCACATGGGGTTTGCAGTTACCACGAAATATCTGAAGCCACATCGCGCAGTCCGTATCGCATTTCTCGATTCCCTGTCCCTGAGTTCCTTCGTCTCAGAAAATGTCGCTTCTCTTCGACGTCCAGTATGATTAGGCCGCTCCTCTCGTAGTTCGACAGTCGTCTGCGACTGTGTAAATATATACATTTCTCCATTGACTTTCTGTTGTGCCTAACGTAATTCTAATAATTAATACACGATGAGACCCTAATCGATTCGGAAAACTCACAAAAGTTTAAGACTGTTCTAGAAGTTCCATGATATTTCATTGCCGTGTTTGACGCACGATCAATTTGTTTTACGACAGTTGTGCTTTATTAATAACTACGATGAGAGACGAAACTGACAAAATAACTGTAATCTACAATCAACGCCAACGGCAAACCATACAATTATGAATTAAGGATGAATCGTGACAGACGGAGAAACAGCCGTACTCCAAGGATGTACTAATATAAGGACACGTTTTCGTGGTAGAGTAAAGAGATATAGCTGAGTTTTATTGTCTGAGCATATGTTTGTATACGTGTGTACGCGTGTGTACGCGCAGCATCGATCGAGCGCGAAAGAGCATGGTGAAGCTGATTGGGTATCACCTTGCTCGGCTTCAATCGAGGCATCGCGGCGTGCCCTGTAATAAATCCCCGGAAATTCTTCGTTCCTTCTTTTTATACTGTCGTTTGCCGTGCGCGCAACCATTATGGACCGTGCGGAAAAAATCTTGTCAAATCATCTTACCTTCAAATCAAAATACATTTCTCAAAAAACGTTGGATATCGATCTCTTTGATAGATTTTAATGAAAACATGGAAATGACATCAATCTTTTGAAAATAATCCTCGATTTAATTTAGAAAAGTAACATATCGAGAAGATAGTGCATTATACTAGTAACGCTAGTAACTAAAAAATCTCTTGACTTTCTATCTTATACTCCGTTATTTAAATTACGTTTTTAAATATTGAGCGATTATAAAATCTTGTCTTATCACGATGCAGAGTTACTTCCATCGACGCGATACGACCTCATTTTCCACAATGTTATACGGGACTTGCGGTAGGGTAGTGTTATGTTGGTTGCGGTGTGTACTCAAACGAGAGCGCTGCACAAGCCGAGCAAGCCGGGTGGGTGATTTAGAGGAAACGAGTAGAAGAGGAAGAAGACGACGACAACGATGAAGAAGAAGGGTTGGCAGGTCGTTGAACATAAAAGTGGTCACGATGAGTGTTAGTGTATGTGTGTATGTGTGTGTAAGAGAGAGAGAGAGAGAGAGAGAGAGAGAGAGAGAGAGAGAGAGAGAGAGAGAGAGAGAGAGAGAGAGAACGATCAAGTCACATGTACCGCGCGCGCATCAAGACGGATCGACAGGAAAACATGGTGCTGCGTGGCGTTACCGGCGGTAGCAGAAGCAGAGACGGCAAACGCTTCTTCACTGGCAGCTCATCGAGCCGCGCTAGCTAGATAGCTTGACGATAGCTGACTGGTCGGTCGGCTCGTTCGTTCGTTCGTTCGCTAGTTTGTCTCTTTCTACTGCGCAGTCTCTTTCGTTCTCGTCCTCTCTTCTCCATCTCGCTCCATCACGCTCGCGTTACACCTTCTCGCGAGCCTCACGACTCCCCCTCCGGGGCTGCGCCACCAGTAATTGCTTCCTTTGAGTAGCTCCGGAGGTGTAATTTAGTCCCCGACCAACAACCTTAACTAATTAACACACCGAGTAGCGAGCGAGTAAGTGAGCGAACGAGTGACGGAGAACGAGCCACGGTGGCTTGACTGACGGACTGGCTGGTTGACTGGTGGACTAGGTGGCTGACTGACTCCTTCCTCTTCCTTACCTTTCCTCGCTGTGCACTGCTCTGTGCACCTCTACGTGTATATTCCTCCGTCCCCTCGCCTTCGCGCGTCGATGATCGAACTCGAAGTCTACCGCCGCGCCGCGGGGCGTCATCCCTTCTTGTCTTGTCGAGGCGCCTTGGGCCCGACTATTCACCACCTCCTATGCAACTTCGTTACGTGACCTTGCGTGTCATACATTGACTTCAAGTACTTGAAGTACTTGAAGAAGCTGATCTGCTAACTTCGATCTAATCACTCTCGGGATAAGCCGCGGTCAGTCACCGACGGATGCTCGTGATTGTTTTTCCTTGTGATTGTTGAACATTATTGTGACAAACAAGTAATATGGAGTTCTGATCAAGTAGCCAAATTTTCGTTCATGGACGCTACAATCGCAAACAAGCGTTGTTATCAACCGTTTTGTGCACGCAGCTTTTCAAGTGCGCTGTTCGGCTTTGTATTTTCAGAGGATTGATTTTTGATGAAAGATGCGCGCACGCCTCAGCGATGTCACGCTGCATTGTTCGCCGGACGTTGCTGTCAACGTCCATTTAGAGTCTCAGACCGGTCTTTGTTTCCTTCCTGTGACGAGCACTTGCTGATCGTCACTGATCGAATAACCGGACGTACAAGATTGCTCCTTCTTGGCTATACTTGGCTTTCGCCGATTAACGAACGGTTTACTCTTGGCCATTTGTCATGTGGATTAGACTTTAGGTCCTTTTATATTATTCATTCCATCTCCGTGCTATCACGATTAACGATTATCTGCCCTGGAAAATGCGGAGGCGTTGGAGCCGATGAGGAGAAAGATGCGAAAAGAGAACGAGTACCATGGAAGAGGCAAAGCGAGAAAATCTCTCCCGATATCTCGAAAGGTAGTAGGAATATTCTCGAGGTGTGCAACGATGCTCGTATTTAACACCTGATTAAAGAAGAGAGGGGCAGCGAGCGTTGGCGTGACCAAAGCCATTGCTCCAAGATGAGGCCCTCTTTCTCCCTCCGCTATGTTCGTCTCACACCTCGGTCGTCTCTTTGCCGTGCTTCTTTCGTCGGGGTTTCTCTTCGTGGTTTCAGGACATAAGGTGGCCCAGTCGATTCTTCGCCACGTGCATATGTGTACGAATATGTACGTGTGCTCGTGGTCTCTTAGCTGTGTATTTGGAATGATGGACGGGACGGAGGAGGGGAGATTGCGGCAGGAACGGGCCCCGAGCGACAGCGTAATCACCTGGACGAACTACCACACACACTACCGCATTTTTCAGTCCCGCAACACGCATGCAATGGCGTAGCCAAAACGAAAGAAAGAGAAAAAAGAGAGAGGAGGGGAGGGCATGTGTCACCCGAAAATTGCGGACTGTCCAGACCCAGCCACGATTTACGATGGGCCCGGGAATTTTGTTAGCGTCGAAAAGCGACGCGAAGAGATACGAACGAGCTGGCCATGAAGCGCGTGATTCACATGTAAATTGGACATGTCGATTGTCGAGTTGTGCTCATGGGCCTCGTTGGTATGACATCGGCGCCACGTGGATTGCGTTTCCTATGATGGCCCGCGATTAGGCCCGTTTTGCTTTTACTCTTCGTTTTAATTTTTTATTCCATGGATTCGCACGTGCGTTTTTTTCCTTCGTTTTCAATGTAGTCTGCATAACGATTGCATAAAGATTAGCAAAATAATTTCTAAAATGCAAAATAAATTACACTATCGGACACATGTTACAGTTAAAAGATAAAAAGATATTTGAATATTTTTTTCACATGCATTACAAAAATAATTGTGAAAGTTTAAAATGCTTTTCTCTTTCGAAAGGATCATAAACTTCACTTCGCTTTATGTATACTGCAGACTTAAAATTTAAACGAAGACATGCAAGATTGTTTTCGTTTAACGCATGTAACGAAGTCGTTAAATCGTGTCGTCATTGTTACCGTCATCAAGATTTCCGCAAGATTTTCGCATAGAATCATGACGCGAATAAAGCGGCTACGATTTGCTCGAATTCCTTGCCTTTTTCATCTTCTTCAGTGCGTCACCGCACGGTCGGGATCCTTTGAAAATGTAATATTCCCTCGTTAATTTCTCGCCGCGGAAGAAGCGAGAAAAGCGTCGCAGGAAAAAATGCGTGAAATAAATGCCAGGACGCGGGCACGACGCGGCGTCAAAGGTTCGCGGAAATTCGTTTGCTTTCAAGTTTTAATTTTTGACGCCGACTTTATCAAGATGGCAACCTCGTTAACGTCGTTCTGTTTCTCGACAGATCTCGCTCGTTTTTGCCCCTTAACATGACTAAAATATAACGTCGCATTATATATACTATATATTGTCAGTTATTACTATACTGTTGTTAGGTATACGCGGAACTACTAACGTATTTTGAATCCTAATTTCTTTTAATTCAATGATTGTAAACTATTAAAACAGTGAATTCTAAATTGGGACAGCCACTGGTTTTTTTTTTTTTTTTTTACAGTGTATTCTAATGTTTTAGTAATAGAGGAGTGGCGACAAAATACCGAGGTACCCTGTATAACTCAATTATATTATTTATATAGCACATTCTACCCAGGCAGCATATTCATTGAATATTTATGAATGCGCGACGCTCTCGTATGCCTTGCAAACGTCATTGTTTCACGCCGGGATGATTATAGAGGCTCCGATCGATCCGGATCATAGCAAACTTTCTCGCTGCACAGACCTTGTCTTGTCCTGAGACAATGACTGCGGTGGCCGCAAAGGAGAAGCGCGATTACGTTGTGATCTCCATTTCATATTTCATCGTCGCGATCGACGAGGCGCGGCTATTTCTCTTTCTCTTTCTTCTCAGCCATCCCCCTTTTTCCCTTCTTTCTTTCTCAAATGCTTCGGGAGCGCCAGCCAGACTGGAATCAGGAAAACAATACCTTGTGCAAGATCTTATTCTTCATCGATTATCAACGTCAGTAGGGGGCAACGTATCTCCGAAATTTATCTGAGACGCGCGAAACTACCTATGTAAATTGAAGTGTTTTGAATTATCATAAAAATAGGATATTGACTGTGATTACAGTAATAAATAGGATGATACGAGAGATAATTTATAATCTCTATGAATTATTCAATAAATAGCTATGTTTTATCGAGATTTCCACAGTTATAAATAGGCGTGAAAGATCCATATCAATAACGTTTGACGTGTATCACGCATTGGCATAAAAACTTTATAGGGTTTCAATATTTGTTACGCTAGAACGGCTGAAAAATTTTCGTTATAATCAAGACTATGTCCCTTTCATTACATGGACTCTCCCAGCGTGTAAATTTTCCTGCCATTCCGTCACATTACAATGGGTCACGTGAATGCAATGACGTCACTTGTCACGCCCATGTGGAAGGCATGGAGAGAAATCGAGAGAACGCTGGAGAACGCCATGCGTGGCCTTGAATCGACACCTTGCTGGATCGTTGCCAATCGTGCTTCCAAGTACGACGATGGATGCTGCACGCGGCGCATGACACCTTCGTGACGGAGAAATCTAATAGGAGTGAGGTGTATACCAACCACTTAGGCACAAGACATGTAGATATGGTTTTCAAGTGTTCTCACATTGTACGCAAGAAGATATAAGTGTCACTGCGATATTTTCCAATGATAGCAGCCATCTTCTTTTATTGGCTTTATATATGTAATGTACGTGTTATGTTAGTTTGCCTGGTCTAGCGTTTACTACAATCAGTATGTAACAGTATGGTATGCGACAAAGTACAAGATATTAACTAAAACCCATCCTACGATGGCCCGGCAGCGATTATTAGGAATTAACGAATGGCCGAGCATGGTTGACGTAATTAATTTTTTTCGAGACACCATCAATGCCCCTCGATGCATACACCATTGGGATCCGGACTCAGCCCCTTGTTCATCGCATTAACAGGCATGACTTGAAAAATGTGGTTCCTAACACCGTCCTGTCGGTCCTGGTGGAATGACCGACGTATTATTAATGCGTCTTCTTGCCTCGTTTCGTTGATAGTTGAGGCTCCGGATGGGTCGGAGATATTGGATGGAAGGAACAAATTGCAAAATCCAAAATTGGCAGTATTATGCACGACAACGGTTCGCGTAGCACAGCTTTGTTGCGAGTTTACATGTGTACTGATAGTTAATAATAAGTAATTGAATAACAAACTAGCAAACAGTAGAAAAATGATAATAAATAATAATTAATAAAAAAATTAATTAAATTTGTATTTTCACAAATGCATTGTGGTGCAAAATTGCACGAGCAAAGATAGAATTATTATTTCGTTATCGCTATTAACGAAGTGCATTTTATCACGGAGTCGTTATGCTTTATTCTTGGGTTATAAAGCGTGATTGGATTAAATTAAATATCATGCGGCAATTTTGCAGTACGTCGAATTTAGTTAAACGTTAAGTGAAACGAAAAATGCCGTTACATGCGCATCAGCGGTTCCCTTTCATGTATTGCTACATTATTTTTTTTCCCCGATGTGAATACGATTCGTGGCTTCGGTCGTACAGTTAAAAAATCGTTTATAAAAATCTGCTGGTTTGTGTGTGTGTGTGTGTGTGTGTATACGGGTTTAAATACTTTTATTTTTTTTAAATTCTTTTTTTTTTTTCATTCTCGTTTGTTTAATCTATTATGGAACGTGTCAAATCTTAATCTATTATTATGGTTTTTGTGTCCAATCACGCGGTTAATTTATAAATTTTTTATTGCGGTTACAAAATTCTTTTCGGAAACCGACCAATTTCTACGATACGGATTTGCTGATAGACTTTTGTTTGACTTTTTTCGAGTCAGTAGATTGTGGTAATGCAAACAGTAATAGCGCAGACACGTTCTCAAGAAAGTATGTTTCTGACCTTTCTTTATCCCCGGAACGGAGTCGCGCTGCTCAGCGTGCCTCGTGAATTTCTCATCGCTACGAGTGAGTCGCCTAAGCATCGGGAGGATTCAACGAGCTTAATCTTCGGCAACACGCGCGGAAAGAATCACACGCATTTATAATGGATATCGACTCGTCGCCAATACGACGCTCTCGCGGCTTCTTGACTCCGCTCCGGCTTCTCGAGAGGTAAGAAAATTTCCCCCTCGTCAAACGCCCTGAATAAAATACTTGGATCGCAGCCTGATTCGTGCACTTTCTTCCGCGCCTTTAAAACTTTAAGTCCTCTCACGGATCAGCGCGAACAACTACCATTACGATCGCTTCTGGAGAACGATGAGAAATCTGTGCCATTTGTTGCTGATATAGAATTCAACTAGAATTGTATGGTAAAAGCTTTTATTTTTGCAAATGTTATAAATATAACTGTGACTTTTCATTACCACTTGAGAAATTGAGCTTCAGAATCCCTTCGATTTTTGCATGACGACATTACGAAATCGCGACGCGATATCTTAGGGTGGAAACTCGTTTGGAGGAGCAGAGTGTTTTTTGTAGCTGGTTTATTCCTTGCGAGTTCTTCGTACGGTCTCTCGCGATTAGTCACGTGTCACCAAGTACACGGCTTAAAAAGCTTACGCCGTTCCGGCCTACGAGAAGTATTTATTCAGCGCACCGATATCGCCACGCGGCGACGTGAACACATTTCTCTCTAAGCACCTCCATTTCTTTAACAAAACTCTCAAATCTTAACCGTGCCGACGCGACGCGGACGGCGTGGAGTGTGATTGATTGCGGTTGGTGGATGCTCGAGATGAGAGACACTTCATTCCGTAGGTAGGAGATCCTGGTCAGAATCATTTCGACGTATTGAAATACCGAATTAATAATATATAATATGTACATGCTCCATATTACGAAGAAATACGAATTTGTTATTTTTATGGTACAGTATAGTAATACATTAATGTTAAAACTTTTTTTATCAACAATTTTCCCTTGGTAGACATGAGATTGAATGATTAATGGCATATTTGTAACAAAATCGATGACAGTGCTATTTTAATTAAATAAATTTTTTTTTTATATGAAATAAAGAATGTAAAAAAGAGATATAAGTCGTGTGTCTCGGAAGTGGCTTTATACCAATTGTTAAGACAACTCTCCGCTCTCTGCCTTATGGAGTTTCTATTCTACGCGTGACACGTCGCCAGAGTGCGGTATGTAATCCAAAGAGGGACATTAATGTTGCATAGCGCACGTTAGGCTCAATCCCGCGTCGCTGACAACACGGCAACTAAATCAACATTATTCGTGGCGCTACAATCTTTCGATCGAACAGACACCTCGTTTCGTGATTTTGTACGATACGAAACGATTCAGATATCTCAGAATCGGAAAATCGACAAGATTAGTGACTAGGGATAACGATGTCTGTTTTCTTAAAATTAACGGAGTTAACAAAATAAGTTGCGTAACGAACTAATATAATTTATTTAGGGCTTTTTTAATTTGATATATATTTACGATTTGCCTTACAACGCTGTTTTCCCGTTTTCGCCGTTTCTAAAGTAAGAGAAGGGGAAAAGAAGGAAAAAAAAATGAGTACGCGATGGGGAAGGAAGAGGAACGCTTTCATCACCTATGTTTTACGAGGGCCTCTCTTGGTCGTCGCGGGGCAGTTAAGAACGGGCTGCCGCCGTTCTATGTAATTTGAGCGATCGCGCGGTCGCACCCGGTAATTCATAAGTACGTGTCCTCTTCGCGGTGAAATTTTATAAGGTGAGCAACATTTTATAGGGACGCCGCTCGAGGCGTGGTGTCTGCGGGGGAGTGAAGGACGATGTAAAGGGAAGCGCGAGGGAGAAAATTACATATCGGCCCACAGGACGTACGGACCGCCGCGCCGCGGACTTTCCACACGTTCGCCAGCCCTATGTCCGAGGGGGGGGCCCCTCTCTCTTTCTCTCCACATACCTTCTCCAAACGGAATACTCGATCGCGATTAAACATACATAGGCACACCTCCGTCGTTCACCTTTAATTCCGCGCGCTCTGCCTTTTGCGTCCCTGTCGCCGACGAAGCTTCCGCTACACTAGCGAATAATTTCCTTTTTTCACATTTTCTCTCTCTCTCTCTCTTTCTCTCTCCCTCGTCACATCTTTTTGCTCTTTCTTGCCCATGGCGTGGATAACCGAACGAGTCTCGTTACAGGATTCACGATGATACAATTTCGTAATATTATTTTTTCAATTCTGTAACTTTCTCATATGTTAATAGCTGTAATTGAATTGTTTAATGTCTTCTGTCCAGAATCCTTTCCATCAGATCTGTTGTTTTATTTTACCGCGAAATATTGGAGCCCCAACATGTATATTTCTAAAAAAAAAAGATTACAACTACTGCATAATAACTAACGTGTCGGTAAGAAGCCGTAAAGATACTTGGTTCCAAACACGCAATGTCGTTCAGTAGACGACTGTCTTACAGGGGTATGGAAAAGAGAGAGGAGAGCACCGGCTATACAGCGGCATGATACAGGGCAAACGGAATTTTTGATGGGGAGATCCGTTATTCACGGATCTACCAAGTCTATTGTGTACGATCGTGGTGCCGGCTCTTGGACGCCAAGCAAACTGTTCTATGGGGTTGATCGATGTTGCTCCACAGCGTTAAACGGAACATAAATACCGAGAAGAAGATAAAGACAACTCTCGAACCACGAAACTCGTGACCTGCACGCGAAAATTTTAATCCTAGATATTTCTCATTTTGCACGTCGTCGATATTTCGTATTAACGTAAAATTTTTTATTTCAAAAAGATAAGTAAGCCATCGCCGTCGAAAACAATCACCACTTGCGTTGTAATAAACTCGATCGCAAGATGAGCAAGCTTTTTAATTATGATACTTATTCCAATTTTTCTTTGCGCGTTCTTTTCTTCACACAAGTTTAACAGAATACTGCGGCAATGTTCGTTAATTCCCATCGCAAATTATGTAAAAATGTCTTTCTTCTAATTATTAATTTCTCGGAGAAGTACAACTTTTTACGAGACATTTAAACATTTCATCGCCGCGAAACTTTTCGACTAAAGTATACTTTCTTTATTTTAAGATACAATGTGAAACAAAGTAAACTTGTTGAAAGAATCGGAAGTTAATTTCAGCAGACGCTGAGTACATGTACAGACGCCTGATTGTGATTACAAATCCGTGTTTGTTCGTTTGGCGCGAAAATTGCTGCTCGTTAAACTTTCGAAATGGGCGAGGCGAGGACTGTCGAATAGTAGGTATCCGGTGGTTTTCTGGAAATCGTCGAGGACTCTCACGTGGAATTTGTTACGTCGTCGTGGTAAAAGACCAGGTAGAATATGCCGCTGATATAGTCTCCGGGATGCAAAGGAATGGCAGGGAGCGCCGTTCGTAGAATATTAATAACGATCAACCGCGTATACATGGGGACACACGTTCGCACACACGCTAATCGTCCTCCATCCGGGTCCGGAGATCGCAATCATGGCGTATAATTATTTCAGTACCCGTGCTATTTTTATCCGCTACCCCAAGTCGCAATGCAGGTAGAAACGCATCGGCCGGCGCATATAGCGAAAACTTTTTTTTTCCTTGTTACTCACTTATCGCGGTTTAATATTAGCTGCATTTTTCGAAATCTCGGCACGCGTGTGCGCGTGTGCGCGTATGACACAATTTTATTTCTATATTTAAGGAGTAGTCAAAATTCAGTAGGACAATAATTCTTTTTTCTCAAATTGAATGAGTGAATGAATATATATTTTACACATTGCGGGCAAATGTATTGGTTACATCATTGTATGTCTGAAATACATATTGTTAAAAATTACAGTGATTAGACTTTTGAAAGGTATACAAATTATCGAATGACGCCATGGTACTACATACATATGTAATTAAGGGTTAAACGTTTTATCCGATGCACCAATGCAGCATGGAACGCACGCGGCAACCAGTACCGCGTATTCCATTAGCATGCATCTCAAGATCAAACGCCACGTTCGCGCTGCTCATCCGAGAAGCCTCCGTCCTCCGTCCCGGGAAAAAGTTCAACTCCTAAAGACGGGCACGTCGAGCGCGCGCCTTAAAATTCTCACGGCGATCTCACGAGACCGGTAAACTGTTGACGTCGATCGCGTAGCACAAGGTAGCCGGCGAACGGTAGGGACCCCGATAATGGTTAGACATGTCGCGCGAATAGGAGAAAAACAAATTATACACCGAATCGACTGCGCGCACCGCGAGAAAATGTTTTGCTTGCAGTTACGCGAGAACTGCTCGCACCGTGTCCGGTCTCGCGGTCTCACCGATGTTCCACACATGTTCGTTTCGAGATGCAATTGAGGTTTCTCTCATTGTAACATTTATTATAATACGTTTAATTATTAGAAAATTTTTAATGGAATAGAATAATTATTCTTTTTTATCTATTATATTATTATAATAATAAATGTCGCAGAACGATAGACTATTGTTTGACCAATTTTTCATTTGTTTTATGCAGATGTATAAACATAGATATTTATAGATATTACACATGTGTAATATCGTGATTTGTCTTATCTTAAACAATGTGATCATTCCGAGGTATCTCTGGCGTATTCTTCACACTGGCATATTCCCCCAAGTTACCCTATTTAATTATTTGGGTTGTACCTTATAGTTACGATAAGGAATCTTTATCTCTGTATCTCCATCTTTATCATCGATCATAGAAAACAACCGGGTGCTCTCGACGGCAATATCCGCAACAGCAACAAGCAGCACGTATCTAGAGATAATTATTGCGAGCCGCGTTCCCGACAAATTTCCCTTAATTAACGCGAAGAAGCGCACGGAGGCGCCTACGTACAGACGAGCGACCGAGTACCCGCGTACTTACGTACAACATATACATACATACATACACGTATCTATACACCTCATGCATACTTGGCGTGCATACACGTTTACGTGCATGCAGTACGCGACTGCGAGCTGCGAGCTTAGAAGCGTCCGCGCGCACGAGGGCAGCAGCAACGAGAAGCCTCATTATTTTCTAATGCACTTGTTAATTGACCAATCGCGGAAGGGAAGTGCGCCTCCCACGCTGCGGCCGCCTCTTCCTAGTGTTAACCATAGCCGGAACAATTTAATGATCGGTGCGCTTGTGCTCCTTTCCCGTCTCCCTCGCCACCCCCCTCGCCACTCCCCCATCCACTGTTCGTGTCGGGGACTATTATGACGCTGCGCTTCGGGAAATCTTTTTCCTCTTCTCACGCCCCGCTTCTCCATTTTTATTCCCTACGCCCTACGATATGCCTGGGCGACGAAGAAGGCAGTGGGGCACCTGCACCCTGCACCCGATATATGTTCCCTATGCCGGAACGAGAGAAGGGCTCGACTTTTACGCATTCGAGAATACTCGCTTATCTTTCGCGATCGAGTGAGTACGTCTACTTCTAGATATACGAAGAACGACTTGTGTGTACGAATCGCGAGAGAAGCTCGTTCACGATCACACGGCCGAACGAGAAAAGAATTGCGCATCATTTCATTCGAATGCCGGGTCGCCACGTCGCGACGAGCATCGCGCCGAGTCAATGCACGGCCGGCGAATATTTTCGCAGGAATTCACAGCCAAGGATCCTCATATTTTCCGTTGGCAAGAAACGTTCTCGAAAATAGGAAGAAAGTATGGGAAATGATCGGCACCGTCTTTTATAGATAAATTTAAAAATGCTCACAATTAAATTTTTCATTTGTATTTCGCGACTTTGGATAAAAATTCTCATGTGCAAACCAACTAGATTTACATTACGAAGCGATATAAATATACGCCGGGAAATTTTGATATTTATATCAAAGGATTCCTAATTGAGGAGTTTGCCATAAACGTTGAGTTTTAAACAAAAAGCTTATATAAATAATTCTAAATATTATAATTCTCTTAAATTTTTACATTTTATAAAATTCATTTTTATTACCCAGCAATATTCAATAATTAATTTGATACATTTTTATTCAGCAAATTGAAGTTACAAGCATTTGATCTGTGCTCGTTTGATTCTACGCAAAGGACAGATAACAATGTTTTTCCAATTATACTTGCTCATGAAATTTAACCAAGTACAAAGCGAGATGTAATTAGAATGAAAACTTCTGGATGCGCACTGGCTTTTTGTCGAAAATATATCAAGAATTGCAACGATGTATTTTTAGTTTTAATTATTTTATACCGCGCGTACCAACCGGCCGCGGCCGTTGGAAACTCGGCGGTCACCCCGAAAATTCGACATTTCGCCCAGGCGAAAAAATATTCGCCGGATTTACTAAATTGCCAGTCACCAGGTTACAAATAAATGTAATTACTACGTTTATTTATTTCGCTGCGCAATCTATGACAGGATTCATCGGCACAAATCGCGATATAGCGTAAATATAACGTGGCCGAACCATAAAATCGCTTAATCTATTTTTTTCGACGCACAATTTCGGAATAAACTCAATTGGGTTTTTGTTCGACGCTTAATATGTATATAAATAAATTTAACGAATTCCTTTTTTATTAATGGTCTTCTTTTTAGAAGTCTCTTATATTTGAATCTAGTAGCGGTAAAAACGGGACTTTATATAGTTACATACGATATATATATAGTATGTATGTATATCCCGTCACATGTGTAGACCTTGCCTGCCATTATGCCTGCGATTTATGCAAATATTTTATACTTATTTTGAGTTAATCACGAAACAGTTGATTACATAAGACATTCCGAATTCTGCTCCACTCTACCTTTTGCTTTCGTTGATAACCTAGAACATTCGAGCGAAAAAAACGATACTCTTCTTATTTCTTTTATTATTTTTTCTTTTCTTTATCTTCGCTCTTCGAGAAAAAGACATCGTTCGATCGAATGAAGGCAGTCTTGTTGGGTGGACTTAAAGCAGCGCAGGAGACAGCGGATGGAATAATGACCCGCGTCCCCAAATGACGCGAGGTGCATATTTAATGATTTTGTCTATACTCTGTCGCTTCAAATCTGTTTGTGCATGCGTGCACTGGCGCCGCTGAGCTTGTGCGCGTCCTCAATGTAACGAGATGAAGATACAGGATTCGACGGAAAAGAGAAAACCTGTCGTTGCACACGAATTGTCGTTTGTCTCGTAACCGTTGAAAATCTTGATAGAATTGTGTGATTACGTTTTTATAGTTTTCTCCAACTCTAAATTCTAGCTTAGAAGATAACTAAAGATAAACTTTAACTCTAGCTAATTATGAATTCTGATAATGGATACAATTAGTATGCGATTAATGGGACGATGTCGAAGTTGCGTTATTCTTACGTTGTTATACTTCTTGTAAGCTCCTATCGCTTTTCTCTTCTTTCCGAACAAACGTCGTGGGTCGTCGTCGTCGGCGGCAGCGGCGGCGGCGGTATCGAATGGCCTTAAGTGGTTTATCGCTCCCCCGCCCGTCTTGTTTTTATTGAATGACGAGCCGTGATACGATTTCGCTTGAGTAAATAACCAATCGATTTATTTGAAGCATTAGACGACCGCCTTCCGGTAAATGTCTTTTAATTTCCTTAGCTGTTCTCACACACATAAGCGAAATGAAGATGATCAGTTATCGCCATCTTTATATGCTCGTTACATTCGATATACTGGATACTGAAAGAGATTGTTTACTTCACAATGTTATTCGAGAAATAAAGTGCGTAAAAATTTCGAGTATTGGATTTTTAATGTTGCATATGATCATGATTTATTTATAGTACACCCAACTATAGTCAATATTCATCATATAGCCGTATGTTCTGTTTGAATGCCGATTACTTTTGCACTTCAAAAATGGAAATATCAAGGAAACGATAAAATAGGATGATTAATGAAAATATAATTGTAATTAGATATTTTTTCTCTTCTTATTTCTTTATAAATGAGTGAAATATTAAAAATTATATTTTTATAATAATCCTACCATGATCTAATAATTTTTGTACCGAGTACTTCTAAGCCATTAAATTGTTCTTTGAATAAAATTAAATCAGTCTGGAATCGAGCGGATTCCTAATTTACAATTCCATTCAGCCGTCGAAGCCTATATCAGAAGACAATCGAAGTTACGACTCAATCGTCATCCGAAAATCAATACTCGCGTCCCGCGGAATACTATGGGGTACGCGATGCTCTCGACATCATGAAAAACGCACCTTGCAATACGATCCGGTTTTTGCCGCGTCAGCGGAAACAGCGAATTCACGGCGGGCGGCCCATCGGCTTCGCTCCGAGGATGAGCTGGTTTTATTAATCTGCCTCACAAAGAGGTTTCGCTTTTTCGTAAATACTGCCAATATTGGCGGCTTTTGGTACACACGAAGAGAAAGACTGCGGAAGAAAGAGAATTCGTACGTGATGGTATTGTTGTACGTCGATATTACATCGAAGATAGCACGTTATTCATGATGCAGCGTCGCGAGGGATATAAGAAATATTGCGATGCTCTCGAGAAATGGATTTTGTGATATTTCTCATCAGTTGCTTTTGAGAATATATTAACATTGCCCTTTAATTAGAATATAAGAATCGTAAAAGTCAAAGACAAATATTTTTGTCTCTTAATATCGTTAAATAACTAACAATAAGAAAGTTTTCGTAAATATACAATTACATTTCAAATCTTTTTGAGCGCTCGCCAACTATATAGCGTGTCGTACCAACTAGTTTTAGCCAGCTTGTTTTTATTTCGACTAGATCCGCGTTTCTTATTCCCTTCCCTTCTCACCTCTTCGGGAGGCGTACTTCCTCGTTGCGTGTCAAGTGCAAGATTCCCGTTGACAACGAAAGCCGTGTACCTCGTCCCCGCCGATGAATATTTGATCGGACGTATCAGCGTGGCACGATGTATTCCACCTACAAGATTATGCGGCGGCCAGGTCGTTTTCATGCGTGACGAGTCCGTAATTTGCGAAATACCACGTATCAAGGGCGAACCACCGGTGTCGAAGGGAGATAATGCACGAGCGCGTACTGTCCTGTTGAAAAGGCTGTGAAGATAATGCCAGTTTTTCATAAAAAAAACATCGTGGAGACACTTGCTGTGCACCTTCCATAAAGACACGTAGCATAGTTATCGTAAAATACATAAGTATCATAATTTATCGACATTGTTGTTAACACGGCACCTATGAATCTTTGAAAAATTCTTGAACCTTAATGCGGGTGATATGGCTTATGATGTGTACTATGGTAATTTGATATGAAAAATGCAACGCGTTTTTTCTTATAACTTGGACAGAATAGCAGAAGATTCACAATCGTTTTCATTCAACAAAAACATACGGTATAGTTGGCGAAACTCGGCCGTTTATACGCACGGCTACTTCATCAAACTTCTCTCAGACCTGAAGATGATGAATGTTGGAATAGATTTGAAAAAATGTCGAGGAGAGAGGATTTTACGTTTGGCTAGCCAAGCACAAGGACGTTAACGAGCGCTAAGCTATTCCGACCGAGCATTTCGTTAACCTGACGTGTGCTCGCGTTGAACCGTTTTAAGAGAGGGGCTTGTCATCCAAGAAGGCGCTGGAAAGAAAAGCAACAACCACGACACAATACCCAAAACAAATTTGAGGTTTCCCGATTCCGAGCCGATGCGTCCGATGAAGCGCGCCACGATTATTCCGGAATAATAAAGCGCTGTCGTCTTTTTCTCTCTTTCTCAAGGATAAAAGCGGAGGGACCACCATAGGGATATAGATTTCGGGCAAATATTTGGACGTTCGTGACCGCGAAGAAGGAGGGTGGACCGTAGTGGAAGTAGGAGCAGAAACGGTCGACACAGATTGAGGAAGACGAAGCCCAAGCCGGGACATTGTGTCCGAGCGCTTAGCGGACCGCGATAACGGAGTTACCTTCCGCTAGGAAAGCCCCACCGATCCATTGTGCTCCCACATTTTTAAACCGCATAGCCGTGCGAAAAAGGGCCACCCACTCCTGCCTTCTTTGGGTCATTTTGTCCAACTCGCGACATTGTGGACGCGCATCGATGCGTTTCGAGACTCATCGATGTTTCCCGGTTTAGCCCAGCGACGAATTCTCTCTTTCTCTCTTGCCAACCAATCGTTATCAATTTTGCGTGATTCAGTTTCTCTTGATTAGATTTAAGTCTACATTCAGCTTTCCGTTTTCTCACATGTAAACGGCAAACTTGTGGTGCATTCTTTTCACTCTGTATTCGCGTGTCTTCGTGGTATGCTGGTATAAGATTTGAAGATTTAATTATACGCTTTTTATAATGTAGAATTTTTGTTTGCATCGGAAATATGTAATATATTCTATTATAGTATAAATTTCACGTTGATATTTCCTTCAGAGCGTGAAATGTCGGCGCGATATAGTAATAATACGTAAGACAATAAGTAGGTAATATCATGAAAAAACACTTGGCTTGATATATCTTGGCGATATATGTCAACCGGATATACATCGCTTTCCCCCATATAGAGCTCCTTCAGAAATATGTAGGTGAATCCTACGTCTCAGGAGGGCTCTTACAAGAACGTACGACGGCGACGAGAACGTGTCGGAGAAGGAAGGAGACGGCCGGAAAATACCGCGCCGGGCTCGACGTGTGACTGCGTGTGTGACTCGTTGTTTGCTTTAACGTCTCGCTGGATCTTGCTTCACTAGCTTCGAGCTTCGAGCTTCGAGCTTCGAGGTTCCTCCACGACTTCTTCTCTCCTCCGACTTCTTTGTTCTTTCACCTCCCGCTCCTTCCTCTGTCGCTCCCGCGTACTCGCGTCTAGTGTTTGCTCGTGGCACACAACTTGTGTTTTCGCGTGCGTATCAGACCTGCGGTGGATAGGCGCTGGAACGGCGAGGACAGGTTTGGGTTCTAGGTCCCCTTCTCGACTTTTCGAACCCTTCTCGACCGCGCGCGCAGGAAACACGAGAACGATGTCGACGACGTCGTTGTCGTCGTTGGGTGTCGTCGACCAGGATCGGGGCAGAAGGTATAGAGCAGGGCACGGATCGACGCGCGGCGACGGGAATTTATTTTTACGAACTATGCAGGAGGGATCGAGCAGCCTCGTCTTTGATGTTCGAACCGACGCATAGGCATTAGCGTATAAATATTTAGACCTCCGGCTGTTGCCCGGGATATATGGGCGCCTCGATCGACTATGCTACCGGGCACGATATTACGCCTTTGTCGAACCGCCTTTTGGCAAGTATTTTGAACCGCCATCACCGATGAAAGACGTTGGAAGAGCGTTGTCGACGATGTAAATTCGTGGTTACTATACCCAAGATATATCTTACGGATATATGCACGAAGAAATCCTTATCAAATTGATATTTTTAATTTTATTATTTTATGTAAAACATAGAGAAATCCGTGGCATAAGAAAATCTTGATCAAGCCGGACGCATTCGTTCCGTAGTTTACTCCGAAGATATGCTTCCGTGCCGTTGGCGCGGAAATTAGAGCGTTACCCGATTGGCGGAGGTGACGGAAAAGCGGGGATTGGAAATGGAAGCTCCGATATAGAAGAGAAAGAGGAGTGGTGGTGGGTCGAAAGAGGGCCGAGGGGATGGCGAGGCGGCTCGAGACGACGCGACGGCAACGACGAGTTTGACGGCGATGACGACCGGAGGGATTCGCGGGGCGAAGGGTAGTAGCTAGCTGGCGATGATGGAGACGGAGGTGGAAGCAGTTGGGGAGGCTGGCTTGAGGTGGTAGGACGGGTCTGGGAGGGTAATTACGAAATATAAAGGGTGGGCTGGCCCGCGCCACCAAGGCAGGCAGCCAGACTGATGAATATTTCACCGTTCTGCATTAGCCAGCGAGAGAGACGCTTGTGTGTGTCTCTTTCACTTTCCATATACAGCAACTCAACGGCGGCCTCCTTCCTCCGTGCCGGCCTCCCCCGCGCAAATATATCCCTTGGTATTCTGGTATTCCGGCCGAGGCAGAAGGATTCGTTCGCGTCCCGATCCAGTCGACTCACGCGCCGTAAAAAGACAATCGCAAGAGTAATCGCAAATGATTTTCCGCAACATTCGCATTAAAGAGCAGCGTATTCTATGGGCCGGACGAATAGTAGTCGATATCTGTGAACAATTATGCAACTTGTATACATCTCTAAACTACATATCTAGCTAGACTATACATCAAAATTATAAATAAATAAGAATAAAAATAATGTTTCGCTATTTATAATATTGTAAACTAAATCCGCGATGTCTCTTAAATCGTCTCGCGATCTTTGAAGGATGATTCGAAGGATTTTTCCAGTCCCAGTCCAAAAACTTTTCAGGGCAAGTCTCGTCCTTTCGATGCCGTTTTGACGTCAGCCAGCCGAGAGCTGCGTTCGAGCAGCAAATTTGAATAACTTCCAAGGGGGGACGAAATTCCGACGCGGAGAACGAGGGAATGCGGAGATCGGCGCAGTTGTCTCGTTTCATCTCTTACTCTTCTGTTGGACAAGATGCGCGAGTACAACCAGGAATGGTTGACAGGAGCAACGCCGTTTCGGACGATATGGTTCCTCGGCATAGAGAGAGGTCACACACCGTCTCTTCCAGAGATATTATACTTCCTCCCTCTTCTTCATCTTTCTTTTCTCTCTTTCTCTCTCTCTTTTTTCTCTATCTTTGAACATAAATGTACGCACGCGCGCGCGCACATACATGCGTTGCATATTTACAAGTATACGTACGTCAAGGAGAAATGTCGTGCGCCGTCACCACATCGTATTCCCACCCTTTGGCAACAGGGTCCTACTAGACCGACCAGGACGAACCTATCGACGGCGAGCGGACTACCACTTCAACGTCTGGCGACCCTTTTGCCGTGCTCATTCGAATTTATTGGCGCGTGTTCGAATATTCATAAAAAAGGGACCCCGTGTTGGCGGAGCGGAGCTCGGCTCGCTTTGCCCCTCTCGTTTTCCTCATCCTCCAGCATCGTCCCCCTGAACCGCGACGAATTATTATACGGATTTTTAAGTGGCGAGAGGCGGAGCGAGGTGAGAGAGAGACACGACCAGCGACCAAAACTTGTATGTGCGCATGTGGTTATGATCGAGAAATCGATTGTTTGCGCGAACAAAGTGCTCACTGACTTCGGAGAGAGGGTTTTTCGTGTTGATGTCGGGACACCGTGACATTGCATCCTACATCCTACATCCTACATTCTACACCGTACGTCGTCTTACAATTAGTTCGATAAATTGACAATTAAAAAAATACAACAGTAATGTTAAGAGAGACTTATGAGAATTCAAAACGATTTGAACGAAAATCTATAAGATATTTACATTAGATCTTTACATGTATTTTGCTCAAAACTGCCTACCAATCTAGAAAATCGCCTCGGATATTACCCAGCAAACTCGAAAATTAACCTTTTTCCAGTTATACGCAGTCATCTGTGTTCGTTTTGCGTGCGTCGACCTGTCAATCCTTCGGAGCCCTTGTACAGCTGAAAATAATTAACGGGTTTGAATTGGACGGCAGTTATTAATCCATTATCAATTTTTTCCGGCCGCTCGCATCCAGGCTGCTTGCCTCCGCACGTTACACACGACGGCCGGATTGAACAGCACCGATTGGAAATTGATGCCTCGTTGCCGAATGTATTTTGACGAGAAGCCTGAACTTGCTTTTCGCTTTGTAGCCTGTTTGTCTGCAAATTTACCGACTGATTTTTCTCCACCAGACACGTCAAACTCGCGGATTTTTATGTTGACGCGCTACAAATGGAACGTTTACCGGACGGCTTCGGGGCACACGTGTTTATTTAAAATACAACCGCGTCTTTTCGCCACGCGCAAAGTTATTTGAATATTGTTTTCGCCAAGTCTCACACACGCACACACACACGTATCGTATAGTCGCGGCAATGGGATTTTTTTTCTAGCATACATTGGTGCAACTGTGCAAAATACAAAGATAATAGACGGCTTGGTAAACTAAAATTTTACTCGCTTTCTCGCGATTCAGTCAACCTCGATTTGTTATTTATCCGCCGTGCCCGCGCCGCTTAGGATCACAAGTGCATCCGTTTAACTTTTGTAGTTTTACAAATTGGTGTATACATCCGGTGGGGACACCCCGTACGTCGCGCGTGTTTATAAACCCGCTCGTGTACGTCGACGAAACTCAGCTGTATATACACGTGTAACTACTTATACACACGTAAGGAGTGCATGCACGAGGCTCCGTGTGACACACGCCTGTAGTCGTGTCACCTCATGCGTGCCCTCGCCCGTGTGTATACGTACCCGGTGACTCACCTAGCGCCCGTATTTTGCCAGTGGAATTCAAAGGCGGGCCGGGTATTGTTTTTGGCAAAGATCAATGTGATCGGTTCGCTGGTCTTCCGCATGGAAAACCCGGCTGGGCTCTCCCTGCTGCATTATTTGCTCCGATAAACCTAAAGAGGTCCGTCCTATCCGACTCCTCCTACTCCGCATCTCTCCCTGTCTCGTCCTCTCTGTCTCTCTCAGCCTCTCTCTTCCCACTACCTTCGAATAGCCCACCTCCGAGCTTTTTGTCCATACTCCTCTCAATGATTAGCGCAATTACGATAAGAAAACAGCGGAAAGAATATGTGTAGTTTCGAATTTGACACATAACGTGCGGAATTTTTTTTTCTGTGTTTCCATTAAGCTTATAAATCTTAGAAATGCGGTTTACCTCTATCTCATTTCTATGTCACGTGGCATTGTCAAAACTCTTATTTCGGCTGTATGTTGAATCGATCATAACCTCGATAATAAGAACGCGTTTCCAAATGCGGGTAATCGCATTCTGCTGATTTCGAAGGATACGATAATGATGATGCATTAGCCTGGAAAAGCGTAAATCTATATATATATCGATTAAATACACGGTCTTTTGATAAATCATCGTACACTAATCGAGCACGCATCACATAGAACAACACAAAGTATGTGCAAATGTATGATAAGATAACATACGCGAGAAATACTAAGCCTGTAAACTGGAAGATATAGTGCTAATCACGTAAAATGCATTTATCTAAATGGAGTAACAAAAGTGTAAAAAGATAAGAAATTAAGAGGAAAACAGATATTGCTAGTGATGAAAACACTTGATAAAATTTCTAAGAAAAATGTTTTAAATGTAAGAGTGGAATACGATTTTTCTATACTATTCTACAGAATAACTATTACAATTGATCAAACGATAAAAGAGTTATCATCAATATACAATTAATCTTAAAATAAACGAAAAGTGAAATTTTATTTTTAGAGAACATATTTTCTTCAAAGTATTCTTTTTGAACTCATATGCGAAAATTATCGTTGGTCCCGGATGTGCAGAAGGCGCGGGGCATTTCCGCGTGGGTCCGTACGGCGGAGAAGCGGCGAGTTTCGCGGCGTTAATATAGCGAATGGCGAGCCGAGAGCCGCGTCGAGCTCTTTGCCACTCCACCGAGCGGAAATTGATAGGATAAATTCCGGGTCTGAATTGGCTCCGTCGAGCTGGAAAACCTCCCCTTCTCGTCTCTCCTCTTCTACTCCCCGCGCCACCATCATCGGCGCCATTTCCTTTCCTCCCTCGACTCCTACTACCCTCTGCCGACTCTCCTCTCTGGATCCTCTCCGTTCACCCTTGCTCATCGACGAGCATAGTCGTCTCTTGGTTTTACTCTCTCGTCGATGTTCCTCTTAAATTCCTGACGTAGAGCCGTCGATTGCGGCGGTTGGCGAATGAATGTCGTTACAGCGTGCAGGAACGATCCTCGCAAATTCTTAAAAATATCGGAAGACGGAGCAGCGTCTAGAGCGTTAGCTTTGCATTGCGATAGAAATGATTTTCAAGATTACGCGATGCGTTCCGGTTGCGAATAAAATGCGTACGGAATGCGTATCGATAATTCGAGTCAAAAAGATTATCGCGTAAATGGTAGTAGATATTCTGTTAATGAGTCGAGCGACCGGTTTAAGATAGCGACGGATACATATTATGTGTGACTGCGAATTATTTTTTTTTTTAGTTACTCTTGATGCGGTTAGAGTCGTGTAAATTAATAGAATCCGGCTATCTTTTTGTTCTTTCTCACTCTAAATTGTTCCTCAATCTCTCTTTCTCTCTCTCTCACCATGCCGCTTTCCGCTTCGTGCGCGCCTCTCGACACGCGGAATAGAGATTGATCGCGGCTTCGGCTATCTGATAAGCGCGGAATGTTGAAGAAACGCGTGCACGTACGTCGCGCCGCTTGACAGCTGTTCTCAGAGATCCGCTTACTTCGTGCAAACAAGTTGTTAGTACCTGTTACAACGAGACGCGGCTGCGTATCACGGCGAGTTGATCTAGAGAGACGTCTCCGATACGACGCCGCGCTTCATTGCATCTTCTCATACTGGCGCGAGCGAAGAGTAAATCAGCGAAGAGGACGACGACGGAGTTAATATCGCGGGCGACGGTAGAGTGTACGGTCCTCGCGTGTACTACAATATCGAGCGTGTCTATTTATTTATGACGATAAGGTAATGCAGGTCATGTTGGAGAATGTTGACGTTTGAATGCAAGCAATTACAACATTGTAACAATTTGTTTTCTCTCTACTTTCCCACGGACAATCTCTCTCTCTCTCTCTCTATTGAATGAAAACAAACGCGAAACAATCCAACCCGCTCGGAGTCAAGAGTCGCAAAAATTTACGTCGATTCTTTCGCTGTCGCAACCTCTGTCAAGAGATCCTGAAAATAAGCTCTCTTAAGAATATTTGGGAAGGGACGAAAGGTAAGAGAGAGAGAGAGAGAGAGAGAGAGAGGAGGAGAGAGCACGCCAGATACTTTACGTCAGTGGACAATACGCACAACTGTCGGATCTATTATGCCCACTTAATTAGGCTATGGCGTGTCGTGCAAGGGGCGTGACACACGGGGACACACGGGTGACGCGGGAGGGTAGCGCACACAACGCCGACGACGACTACGGGATAGTCAATAGTCGGACAAGATACACCGCACGCGTGTACGATGCATGTACATAAGATAGGGTGAGAGAGTAAGGTGAGGCACGGGGACACGACGAAATATGGAGAAGGCTACGGGACGCAGCAACAGGGGGGTGCAGGGGGAGCAGCCCCTCGGGGGGTAGACGAGATTATAATCTGTCCCATTATTGTGCCATCGACGTCCCGGGGGGGATTTTTCCATTTGACAATGCAGTTACACATTTGTGCATTTAACATCCGCGCATCCCGCAGCTATGCTTACGATGCGCCCGAATCAACTCCCTTCTCCGCGCGGAAGGGAGACGAGCACGGGATGAGCTCCGGGACACGATGGACTTGATCGGGACATCGAGGAGGGTGGCTCTCGTTCATCCCTCTAAAACGAAAAAAGGGGTCCTCGGCTATAATCCTACCTGCATATGATGTCCTCGGCTTTGTTTGCCACTGCGACATACTGAGCGCGACGAGGGCTCACGAATAGAATGAGGGGGGAAAAGGGTGTCTCGCACACATCGACGATGAAACCTCGGTTGACAAAACGTGCTTAAATGATGTTCCTTTTCCAATCGCTGGACATTTCTATTAAGGTAAAATCGACTTAAAAAATTGACGAAAGATTTCACGGAGGAAATAAGAAACCACGATGTTTATATATATATATGAGTCACCACGTGTAAAGTGCTTTGACATATTTCGGAAGTGTATTTCCGTTCAATTTTGCAAACACTGCAAACTTGTTCATATTATCTCTCTTTCGTTTTAAAATGTAGTTTCTTTCTATGGAATACATACATCGTGACCTTTCATTCAATTCTATTGTTTAACGCTCTTTGTCCCAAAATTTGTTTTGTCCCGTGCTGAATAGCTTTGCGACGACGCGAGGGAACATTACCGTGAGAAAGTATGCTCGCAAATGAGGGAACTACTAATTGCAGTTTTCGAACAATAATTTTTACTCGAAGCAGCGCGGGAGGCGCTGCTTCAAGTACAGAACCAGTTTTTTCGCTCGGCACTTTCACGGTCAAAAGAAGGAAAGGCATATCTCGCATTATTTCACATTATTCGCCTTCCGCCAAGTTTCCTGCTGTTTTCAACCGCTAACCGCAATATGAGATAGAGTGACTATACACCCGCCTGTTACATCGAAAAGTACAGGTTCGTTCGTCCGACTGACTGCCCTCGAGACAGTTGTCTGTCGTCACGTGTACCGAAGTATCCATTAAACTGTCGAAACCGTGAACTGTCGACGCCGCGGCCTTTACGATTTACTAACGCGGCACAATATGTCCTCTGCCAGCGATGGCTGTATCGATCATAAACACCTGTTTCACGACAGTGATTCATGGATCACTGTTCTGACCGACGCCGACGCAGCGACGCGACGGCCGAAGATATCGCCGAAGATATTTCTTTTATGCCTACTGAAACTCCGCTATCGCAATAGAATATAATAATTTGATCTCGTAAATAAATTCGACTATAACTTGTTAATTACTAGCACGTTTTCTTCTTACATAAAAATTACACGTTTGTGCAATTATGATTAATGTACATAATCAAATTAGTTATTTTTACTTTTCCTAATGATTATAGATTCTATTATACCTCAATTTGCGCAATGCCTAAATATCTCGAGAAAAGTTTGAACAGAGTCATCAGAACCGAACTTCCCTCGGCTTGTCATTACCGCGTGATTGTAGCGGTCGCTAACTTCGATGTAGCATCACAACTGTAGAAGCACAACTCTGACTATCTTGTCCGCAAATGTCCACGTGTTTGCCAGCGAGTCCGCGGGAACATTCGTATACTCGCGTCGGCGTCGCCTCGATAGGATTGTGCGAACGCGGTGCCGACGGTAATGCGAAGGGTAAATCCCAGCCGCCGCGCGCAACCGGCCCCGGCGTATCTAATAACCGTTATTATGCGTGCGCGTATGTTGACAGTGGTAATACGGCGTGTAATAGGCCGCCGGTGTATAACTGCGAGCCGCGCGTAGCTCCCAATATCGTCGCGCCCCGTTATCATCGGGGATGCACACAACGGAGAGAATGAAATGCCGAGAGCACACTATCCGCTTAGCGCTCTCTTATCTACTCGGAAAGATTACTCGCGCGTGCGATTGATATCGATGATTCGTATGTAAAAGATGCTACATTTCAAAGTGAAATATTTCCAAGACAAACTTAGGTACTTACGCGTCACGCTTAAATTCTTAAAAATATTGCAATTAGGTACAGCAAAATTAAGTCAATTTTTAAATGTAATACGATATATTATTTTAGAAGAAAGTCTAAGTACTATTTAAAAAGATTACAGCGCACACATGAAACGCACGCATCGCATGCGATCGTCTACGCGCGTCCACAACGGGCAAATATATAAACGATCCGTCAAGCTCGTGAGGCCGAGCATAGTGCGCTTGTCAACATGGGAACAGCAAACACGAATCGAAACAGATAGCACTACAGCCGAGCAAATAGTTAGGACCCTTTCCTTCGGCTACGCGTGTTACGTAAGCCGAGGCACGCAGAACGTTACGTAGTGATCCTGTCCCCTTCTCTCGTAGACAAACATCGCATCGTTGTTACCCTTTTCAATGGACAGCGTCTAGTTTGACAGGGATGAGTTAGCGATACATAGACGTTTTAATTTGAATACTTAATTCGTGGATACGCGTGAAACTTACACAAATAAAATTACGTCAAAATTAATAAGAGGCATTAAACGCGCGATATATCGTGAGTATCCAAGACACGCATAACATGCAGGACACGCTGAATCGTGTCATATCAGAATAATCCGATTACGGTGTTGTTATAAGCGCGCCATAAAGCACGGACCGAAAAACTTGGTTGCGAATTAAATAGAGGAGTAGTGGCAGAGTTCATAAATCCATTTATACTGTCTCCTTGTCTGGCTCGCCATCTGAAAAAGCGTACGAACGTCGATGCGGCGACATTCTCCACACTCACGTGTAGTTTTATGGGCGCACTTTAAGCAGCTGCGTCAATTTTATTAGACCGAACTTGGACTCTTGACGCGTTTATCAGACGTTGCTCCGGCTGAAGCCTAGGAACAGTCACGGATTTTAAATCTGAGACGTGATTTCTTTTGCAAAGAGTAAAATAAATGTAACTAGCTCTATAATTAATCAAACTCACTGACCTTGCATTCAAGAATTTGGTATTTCTGAATGCAATTGCATTCCGAAATGCCAGTTGAATATAAATAGAGGAAATGTGATCTGTGAATCTGCAACTACGTAGTGACATTACTTACGTTAGCGTTAATGGTAATCATAACGATAGATATGATCAGAATGATGGCTGGTTCGCTGTTATTCACGTAAGACGTTCATGATCACTTCGTTGTCGCTATCACCGACGATCGCTATATCTAATGATCGTAGACCACCTTTCAAGAGTGCTTTTTTGTTGTGGATCTTAAGTCTTGATAAAAAATCGCATCGCGTGCGCGACATACTTTCCCACCTTATGGTGAATCGGTTAATCGTGGATCAAATCGATAAATTCAGTGACGAAAGTCGCGAGCGAAAATCGACTCGAGTATAATAGTCAAAGAAAATATTTACAAGCATCGCCAATTGGTTAGGAATTCAATAAATGGATATTTTCTCAGAACGAGTATTCCGAGTGGGACGGCTTCTGATTTTTTATTATTATTATTATTAATAAACGCTGTGATTTAAGCACCTGCAAACGAAAGGAATACAGAGAGGAGAGGGAGACGAGAGGTCAGTTCTTCTAGCGATGCCAATCGGCAAACCTCGACCGGATGGGGGGATAGCGGTGTGGGGGAGAGGGACCATAAAATTTCTCTCCTCGTCCCGGCTCTTGACCAGTTCTCACGCAACTCGAGCGCGAGCTTCTTGCCTCGCGGTGATCACGAAGAGAGGAAACGTCCGTCTGTCCGCGCGTTGCCGGCGAGAACAGGATTTTTTTCGTTCGTTTTGACGTAAACGAGCGTATACCTCCGCCCCGTACCCGATGCACGCCACGCGTTGCGCATCGCGCCCTTCGTAAACACGATCGAGCGAAACCCGCCGCGTGATAACGACGTGCAGCCGTTTGTTTACTCCTTTTGCGGCACGTCTCGCCATAAATTTCTCCGACGCCCGTAACCAAAGTATTTAATCGCGAATGTTAACAGCCTCGCCGCTGATCGGAGTTGACAGTGAATTTTAAACAGGCAAATGATGCTGCAGAGTTTGGAAACATATTAAAATAAATTTAATAAGATAAATAATTGCAATTTATAAAATTATATTTTTAATTTTTCTCTGATATTGTACATCCATTAAATGTATGTACATAATGTTGCAAACGTACATAATGTACGTCGCTATTTACTGTTAGCACGATTGACATTAGTATTTTCCACCTCGATTGGATTTATCAAGCTCTGTGCATTTTTATTATCTCTATCTTTTCTCGAGGTTTCAGATATAAAAACTTTCGAGAGCTCTCGAAGACTTTTATAAATAGATGATCCGACGCGACGCCGCGACGCAACGAGAATGTTCTTGTAATAATCGTAAACGTGCGCGTTGAGAAGACAATCTCCCCGAGGCATGAAACAGCTGGTCCTCCTTAGGTGCGTAACTCCCGACGCTCCCGACATCCACCATTATTAAACGGCTATTAATCCGCGCCGCCGAGAAACCAGCAATAAGACGCAACAAGATATCGCTTTGACGTCCGTCATCTCCTCATCCTCGTGTTTTCCTCACTTGATATCAGCCGCGCTCGCATTCCGCTTGACCTAGATGTTTGTCGTTTGTCCCCGGGCGAACACGGCGGTCTCTTCTGGCTTCGAGGTAAGGAAACGACCGTTCTTTGCTTCCACCGGACTCTTGCACCACGATAACTACCAATGATAGGACACAACTACCAGTGAGATTCGTGGGTGGGCCTCCTTCTCATCCGCGGCACGTTATCCATAATTACAGGTTCCTTTATTTGTTGCCTGTTACACACTTGGTTAGCACGTCACTTATATAAAGAGTTTGTGTATTATTTAGTAGGCTACATGTAGTTCTCTCTCCCTTATTCTCGAAGCGCTACGTATCTCGCTGCTTTTGGATCTTTCTACATCCTTCTATCCGGCACTGAGTTGATCTTGACTATTATCTCTTCTACTTCTACCTTACTTTCTCGATTCGTCGTAAATTTTTATATGCGCGGCAATCATCGTGACGCTAATCATAGAGTCATCGAATTACTTTTCGCCAATGCGATTTAGACGAGCTGTGTGGTCTCTTTCTTTCAAACTATATTTTCTGAACGGTGTAAAAATTTGACAATTTTTGTAATTTTTACATCGTTCCATTTTGTAAAAGCTATAATTATACTTGAATTTAATATTTTCTTTTCTGTTTTACTATCCGTGATTGTTGCATTGTTGTCATTGAAAAGTCATTCTGTTTCACCAATATTGACAATAAATGATAATTTACAGCGCGTTCGTCAACGTCAAATGGTCTCATCGTGTAAGATATTATCTTGACCACTTTCCATTGACACTAATCGTTTCGCGTGATTTGAGGAGAAGGAACGATCATCGGTCGTGGTTCGGACGATCGCGGCGCGGCGTTGCGACAGCGATACAGCAACAGTGAGAGAGCGTTTTATGAATGAATCGCGTGCGTGCCAACCGTCCTATTAGCGGTAGGCCCCTGCCAACGGTAGCCAAGTTGTGTTCGAACACGAGAACGTTTCTCAATTACCTCGCAAAGCCGCTCTCGGTGCGCGCACCTACCGCCGTGATTATAACCGAGCCGTGACGTGCCAGCTCGCCACCGCTGTTTCACGAAGGTCTCGGCCAAGGCATTACCATCACAACCCGGTTAATGCCGTGCTTCGTCTACCAGAATGGAGATTATACACGCCACGAGATCGCTATGGATAATTTTAAACTCTCCGAATAAAAGCCTAGCCTACCTGGCTTTAAGAATTTTGTCAATTGTATTATGTATACTGAATTGGCAAATTAGAGAGAGAGAGAGAGAGAGAGAGAGAGAGAGAGAGAGAAAGAGAGAGAGAACGCGAAATAACCAAATCTTCTTTTTTTTAACATATTAGGTGTCTTCTGAAATTAATATGATTTCTGTGTGTTATTTGTTACGAAATGATGAGTAGGACGGATCCTATTTCTGCGCGAGCGATTTCCGTACTATACGGAAGCTCCTCCGAGAAGGTTTTCACTTCTTGAAAATTGCAATAAACACGCGCATGCATTTCTTGGCGGCCAAGCAGAAAGAAACGAGTAAATAAAGCCGCAAACCAGAAGCGTGACACTTCATCATCCCCGATGCGCAGAAAGAACGAGCCATGCGGCACGGGCGCGGCGCTCAGATCTTTTCAGAACTTGCACCTCGATTCCACCTAGTAGTTTTCCATTTCCGTCATCGTCGCCCGCTGTAATGAGGTTTCAGAAAGCACGTGGCGCGCAAAAAGAAGGCAAAAAGAAGGTGGAATGGGGTTACAAGGATAATCACAATCTAGGTTATTTATATTAGGTTCTTACTTTCAAGTCAATCAGTTATCAATAATAACTATTCAAGTTATCAATAATAACTTGAAAACCAGTAAAGGAAGTTTAAAAACTTAACACTGTGTGTGACAATAAGATGTGAAAGCGATTGCCATTTTTGAAATTTGTTTATTCTTGAAATTTCACCATAATACGTCTACATAGAAGATAGAAAATATATCACGTCATTCTGAAAGTTGTCATTTTCCGTTCGCAACTAGAAACGACCATAGCAAAACTTGGAATCGTCGCGATTGTTATAGATGACGGGCATTTGCGAGTAGAACTTTTTTAGAATGATAATTACGATTGTAATTAAACTTCTCAGAGTGAAAAAGAACCCTCGCGATATCCGTGGAGAAATGAGCAAGCGAGCGCGAGAGAACGGTACGGGAAGAAAAGGGTGAGTAACGGGAGGGCGGACGATGGCTCCAGAAGGGTGCAGGCGGTTGGTGGAGTACCCGGACTCGAAGGGATGCGAGTGGAGCAGCTCGGTTGAAGCCTCGGCAAGGCGGAGTGCCATAATTGGAGCGGTCGCGTGCGCCCGCCGCAGGACAATAGACTCGTCCGAGTGCAAATTATTAACGCAGCGCTCTCTTCTCTCTGTTTCTTTCTTACCGTCTCTCGCCGCCCGGATTGTCCGTCTCGAGAGAATCACGTTCTTCTTACCGTTTCGATATGTTGATGATGGGATTTATAGTGCGGTAACCCGTTGCGCATTGAAAATCGCATGGAGCAACAAATGCACATATACCTATATTGAAAAGATTTCTAATAATTTTATACAACGAATATATAATAGATATAACCGTAATTATATACATGAATTATATACATGAATTGGATAAAAATTATCAACTTGATAATCTCGTTTCCCACAATTTTATCATCATGCAACATTACGCGATATCTAGAATAATATACGCGGATATAGCCGTTTATTTACCCGTAACGGAGGCGAACCGATGCAAGCAAAAAAAAGGGAACAACTGGAAGGAAAAAAAGTTCCGATCTTTGGTTCTGACCCGCGACCCGGCAGAAAATGTAAAATACGCGGAAGTAGAGAAGAAAGAGGGGATGAACTATACGTATCCGAATCGAGATCCTAAGGCATGGCCAATGGCCTTTTATTTAGCAAGAATCGACGTCGAGAGCGGAGATGATGGGAAAAGAATGAAAAAAGATAAACGGAATAGAGGGAAGAAGCGAGAAATGGCATAACCTGGCAGAGGCAACGCGGCTTCGAGATATAAATTTGCGCTAAGTGCAAAATCTTTCTGACCTCGGTGTGCCTCATCCTCTCTCTCTCATCTTCGTTCTCTCAATGCATGAATGGCTGTTCGAAGATGGAGGAACGCGAAGAAGCGAAATTACGCTAAGTTTTGGATGTGGATGTAGCGGCGGCGAATGGATGGCCAATCAGAGGTGAGCTCCATTTAAACCGCGACGGATTCTCTGCACCGCGGCTGAAAGGCATTTAACCGATCCAAAAGACCACCCCTTTTGTCTCCCCCTCACTTTCATTAGACATCGTACTTTGTCCCTCCCGCTATGCCAAGGTTTATATTTTAAATGCTAATTGCTAGTTTTTAATGGGCCGTGTTGCGAGTTTCTGGCTTCTTTTATTGTACGAGTCGCGCGTCAAAAGCGGGAAAAGGGAGATACGTAAAGAGATGGAGAGAGTGAAAAAGCAGAATGCAGAGGGAATATTTGATGATATGAATCGCAACGGGATAAAGAAAGATGGAAATTGTTTGCAAAATAACGCGATAAATATCGGTTAGGTCAGGAACACCGTAAAAACTATATATAAATGCAGCATTATGTAACTATGCGTTTCTGGAAAGAAATTACATACATAAATTAATACACATACGCAAAGAGAGCTTTAAATAGAATTAAATTTTATTTTAAGAATTTGAAATATATTATACAGAGAAAGAAAAGAGGGAAAAAGTAGGAAACATGTTCGCGTGGAACGAAGAGAAGAACTCCCCGCTCTTACCTCCCTAAAGGCAACTGCTACCACTGGTATTTGTTCCGTCGGGAATAATGTATAATGAAAAAATTACAGCTTTTGCCGGCAATTATGTGTATACGAAGGTGTTCTGTGCGTGCGCGCGCGTACACACATGTACTCATACAAGTACAAAACTCCGGTCCGCCGCGTGCAACCGCGGTTATAATTTCTCTCTCGTTCCCGTGCAAATCCCCCTTCCTCAACTCCTTTTTCTCTCTCTCTTTCCTCATCCTTGCCCCTCCGTCTCGCGTCCTGCGATTAAACCGCGCAGACAGAACGCATGTTGTAAGGTTCCTCATTCTTGTTACCGACAATTACCGACGCTCCTCGTTTAATTCTCGTTTTTTTCCGGCAGCTCCCGGCCACCAGAGTCATATTAAATAGATTGAGCGAAAACAATTACGCTACCCTCGAAGGAGGGATATCGCTCGCGATACTTATTATACTCGTCACGGGACGCTACCTCGTTGCGATCCGCGCGCGTCGATGAGAATCTCGGCGTGAGGTTTGCGAGGTTAACGAAATCGGCTTGTTCGCGCCACTCTAACGAGGAAATTACTTTAAATTGGTATAATAGCTTCTCTTTTCCTTCCAAACTGCCGAGCGGAACCGTCGAACGGAATGATGAACGCGGTCCGCTCGGTCTTTTCTACTTCTCTCATTGTTAGTATATATCTATCGTGCTGTTTGTTTGTACTTGGCACTTTAGGCGTTACGAAGGAAGTTTAACAACTCGTAAATTACACGAAAATTGAAATAGAAACGTAAAGTGGTTTAGCTTAAACGTGAAACTACTTTTCGGATTTGGCTACAAATAGTTTCTGAAAGATGAAGAATCTCACTTTGAAGATAAAGCAAACGTTTCGATTATGGCTATAATATCTATTTGAAATGTTTATTAGATTTGAAAGATATAAGATGTATAATAGAGCGATGGTAATTAATATCAAGGAGATCTTGGTGACGAGGAAAGACGTGAGAAGTGAAATTTGTAGTGAGGCGAATGAACGAATCAAGGAAGAGCAAGCAGATGAAGAGAAAATAAAGCACGGGCAAAAAAAATGTGAAATCATTGAGAAGATAAGGTGAGGTAGGAAAAAGGCGAGCATTGCTGCTCATATTATTAGCACTTTGAATGCTTGAAAACTTTAGACGGAAGGAAGAGTATTCATACTTCGCTCTGAATAGCATCATGAGGGATATTCGCAGACGCGATAACGAGGTTGCTGCGACAACGCTGAAGGAAACAGAAGGTAATGACGAGAAGATGATACCGAGAGAGTCTCGATGCGTTAGAAATCACCCAGAAAGATCGTAGTATTAGCGTTCGAGGGTGCGCCTAGCTGAAAGGAGCAAATCAGGGGAGAGCCCGACGACGGAGAATCGGGGGAATACCGCGGATTGAAAGCCCGATTATCTTCCGCTCCTCGTTGCCGCCACGTCGTAATCAGCAAATTAAAGCGAGCCCGCGGGCCAACCTCCGCGCGTTGCTCTTCATCTCCTCGTCTTCTTTCTTCCATTCTTGTTTATCTTCTTCACTAGCGTAGTCCTTCCCCGGATTTTCTTGTCTGTCGCTTCGCCGAAAAAGGAAGCCGATTGTGTCGACTTCCGCGCAAGGAGGACAGGATGCGAGAAAGGCTCCAAAAGGCCATGGAGAAAGGGAGGCTCGCGAACGAGTGAAAACTTTTACCGGGTGACCATTGTCACTTCGCAACTGGCCGCACCCTAATTTCCTTGTACTGACTTTCGTCGGGCTCTTTGTTCACCCACCAACTTCCTTTCGAGAGAGGAAAGCTAGTTTGTTCGGAAAGATACTACATAGATGATATCGCTTGCAATAATCCCTATTGCTTTAGAAGTATCGACTAATAGCTGTCGTTTTTTTATTATTATTTGGTAAAAGTTAATAAAAAACACTGTTTATTTATTATTGTATTTTACTTAGCAGAATTTAGAATATTAATTCTAATTTATCATACAGAAACATTGCGTTGTCACTACACTACAGTAACGAACGCATTTAAATTTATATACAATTACTTCGTTTTTATTTGTTCACAATAAAATTTTGCAAATATCACTATATGCTTCTTTAATGCCATATAAAAAATACTTATATATAGAAAAATCAAATAATTTATTTTTACATTTTATACGATAGATTTCTACAAATTTCTACAAATAAGTTTATTCATCTGTCTAGCAAATATAATATGGTTTTCGATAATCAGCCGTCTCTTCAAAGGCTATAATTACACTATAAACTCCCGCGAGATGCCATTCTAACTCGATGTAACGAGTTCCCGAGGCGTAAGTTTCGATACCATGTAACGCGAGTTAACATCAGTCACTCGGCCGAGTTAACGAACGGGAATCGATACGATTGCACGGTCGCGCGGAATTATTTGGCAAATATAACGATGCCGCGGTGCAGCTGGTGCCGCGCGGGTTTAGTCTTCCGCGCGGTGGTTTTTCGTGATCCCGATAGAAGCGTACGCGTACACGCCCGTACGTGCGCGCGCGTGCGGGAGTTCTCGCGCGGTCGCGCGATAGCATGGGCACTCGTGTTTAATGCAAATTCGCAAATTGGAGAGGCCACGGTAATCAACTAACCGCCAACGAGTAACTCCCGTAAACTCATTGAAATAGTTCATAACTTCGGGCGCTAGTTTGAGTTTCGGAGGGGAACGAGGGGGGGGGAGTCCCTCAACTTCCGCGGAATTTCCCACATCATACCGGCCGACCGACTGCCCCGGCGCATTGTTAGGACGTTCCTGATAACTTTTCTGTGGTGTTTTATCTCGCATCGAGTATAAATGGCAAGTTTAAAAGGCGAATTTCTTAATTTATAAGAAAGTTGCATTTAAGATGCGGAATCGCACAACTTGCAAGTGCTTGCGCGTAATATATGAAACAAAAGATTAAAGGATTTTGATAATTAAACATTTCGGCATCATCGACGGGTGAATCGGGTGACTCGTTGCATAAAATCACACGTTATTGACGCTACGCGATTCCATACGCATTCCTTATTTTTTCGATGTTTTAAAACCTTCCGCGGCGTTGCAGACTGCGGGAGAAAATCTTGACAGAATTAAGAAAGACGAAGGGGAGGTAGGCATCTCATCAGATTAAAAACTTTTACAAACATAAATAATTGAGCCGCCAGGCACAATGGAACAACGTTCGGTTGACGAAGAGAGTGGGAGAGGGGAAGAAGGAGTCATGGTAGCAAAAGCGACAGCAATGGTAGAAGCGCGACTCCGACAACAGCGATACCGTACAGCGGGGAGGGGAAGGGGGGTTAGCCGGTGACTGTGGGTTTGCGTATCCACTCTTAGTATATTGGAACAGGAGTCTTTCTGTTCCCCTTTCTCCCTCTCTTTTTCTCTATTCGAAAATCATACCATTGCGTTGTCCGTCTCGCCTACTCTCATCGTCGTTCCATCCTTTCCGCGCCCTTCATCCTCTCTCATACACCTTTCGTCGTTCTTTCTTCGACTCGATCCTCTCGACCAAGCGAACCCGCCTCACTACCCTCCGCGACTTCATCTCCCCACGTTCTCTTCCGCCTCGTCCTCGTCTCTCGCTCTACCTATCTCTATCTCTCCGCTTCTCTCCATTGCGCTATCCGCCGCGCAGACCCTCGGCCACGTACACAAAGCCCACCGGTCCCTGGCTTTTATTACGAGATACGAGATAGCCCCCCGGCTTCGTCCAGGTTCACCCATACCTACTCATCCCGTATACGTTCTCCAGACGCGACGCTCGCGTCGACGTCGCCGCGCTGCCGTCGCGATATATATTGGCAAACTTTGCGAATGTCGGATCACGCCGGATTACGCATCTCCAGCAATATCGTCTTTTCTTACACCCTCGTGCCATGTGGAAGTAACCCTCGTGTCGAGATGAAATACGCTTCTGTTATCTTCTATGTTTTTATCACGATGAAAACCTAGCAGGGAAATTCGTTCTTTATCCATTAATAAAATCTTATAATATGTACAGTTAATGATTCGACTCAAGTTTTGAAATGTCTAATTAATCAACCGAAATATTAAATAATCAAGATTCAAGATTTTTATATCAAAAGACAAGAAAAGAATATAAGAAAACAATAGACAAAAAATAATCTATCGCGAGCATATACATCTCGAACAGGTCAGCAGAGGTATCGTATCACCTTCTGAATCCAAGTGGCACAGCAGATCCTCTCGATCGTGCTCACTGGTCGATTTTCATGGCGGACGCCAGAAGACGAAGTTTACCTCGCTCTCGTCATTCCGAAGTGGAATAACAGCGCGCGCGCGCCCTCGCCAGCAAAGGCGGACTTAAATCGATTAGAGGATGGCCCGTGAGATGGAATCATCGGGTATGGGAAACTGATAGAGCAACGAGATTGGACAGAATGGGAAGCCCCGCAAAGTGGATGAGAGAGCACTATCACTCCTCCCTCGCGCGCAAGGCCTGGCCTGCTGCGCGAACTTGCCCAAGTAAATTGCACTTCCTTTTTTCGTGCCGCCGCGCTTCGCGGAATATATTGGGGCCCGATCGATTTTTCTGGGGAAAAATCCATCGAAAATTCAATCATGCGCTTTCAGAGCGAGCGAGCGAGCGAGCGGGTCGGCGACCGGCGTATCTATTACTGGCGCATTATGCAAAGATACCTTCCACGGACGCATTAACGCCGAAATGTCGATCTATCTCTTCTCCGTCGAAAATTTAATGGCACGCATAAAATCAGATTTTTATTGCGTCTCATAAAATTTCACGTATTATATTGCTTCAAAGTATGAAGGTGGTGAATGGACATACATACAACGCGCAGCGGTACATCTGTACATCAACGCTTAGAAAATTCAGATAAATCTTAGTTTTCTCTTAAAATTTAATTTTTTAAAAATTTTTATTTATTAATTACTATCTATTGCTGATTTAATCTTGGATGATTTACACGTCGAGTTTTTTACGCGAGTACTACTTGGCCGACTGATAAAAATGACACCGGACAAAATACGATATGTGGTTTTCGAAAGTTTGTCGTGCAATTTTGTCGGCGCGAGAGAGGCGAAGGGAGGCGTTTAGAGGTAGGTGGCTGCAGGCGTGAACAGAGCGATATAGAATGGACAGGGGTAGGCAGGCAGGCTGGCAGGCAGGCAGGCAGGCAAGCATGCAGGGATGATGGCGAACGAATGCATAGCGCGAGCACGGAGGAGGGACATTGACGCGAATCCGTCGGGTGCGAAAGCCAAAACCGCAGAATGGAATTACTCCTGCTCAATCGTTTATAACGGCAGGATAAATGGATTAAACCGTCGGCGCACGACTAGCAGTTTATTTGTCATCGTAGAGAAGCGCGGCCCGCGAGTCGCGTGTGTTCGCGCGCTGAAAGTCGCACGTGAGAAATCTCGACGTTACAAGTGTAAGATACCAATCGAAACAGATTATCGATAGCAGGTCGAGATATTTCATTTACTTCGTCATTTCAATCGTAAAACATAAGATCTATTTTATATAGTTTATGTAAGAATTGCAAAGAATACGTTTGTCAAATATGTAATTAAAAATAGAGCATTTTTTGTTTCGCGCTGATAATAAGATGCAAATTATTAGCATAAGTGACGAGGGAAGAATACGCGTAATGAATCCACGCGATCTTGCAGCGAAATAAAAACCGCAAAATCGCAGCGATGTCTTTTTTATATCACAGAGGAGTCTTTACGTTTGCAAGGTTACTTAAATGGCGAAGAATGGATATGCATTACTGTCCCCCTTAAAGAGAGAGCCAAATGTTCGATAACGAAAGCGCGGCGAACAGTACGTCCCTAAAGTCTAATACAAATCACGGTATACGTTCTTGCTTTTCTCTTCTGTGTTTGTCGAGTCATCATTATATGGACAAAAGAGGATGAGAAGAACATTAGTAACATTACTACACATTCTCTTCCATTCTTCTCTTGGTTCTTATAGAGAATAGGCAGAATAAGATACAAAACCAGAATTTGTTTACACAGTATAATTATTACAAAAGCTCCATATTATATCTCATCTATAAAATTTAAAAATCTTTATTCAGTGACTAGAATTGTGCGTTATGTTTCGACGTTCCCACGATATTGTTCGTGGTAGACGGGTCGAGTGTTGAAGAAAAATTGCACCCCCCCTCATGTCACCCGCTAGTCGGTCTTTGGTAACGACGGGCGGCGGCAACGACGGTAATGAAAAACGCCGGTGAGGGACGGCTGTTTGATACGAGAAGGTAGATAGAGGCCGTCGAGCGTAGTAGGTGTTTGCATCGTGCATGCGTGTGCGAAGGGTGCCGCGGAAGGGTGCGAGAGTAGCTCAGGCATTGTTTGAAACGCGAACGCTTAGTAAGGTTGCATGACGAAAAGCTCGAAGAAGAGAAAGAAAGAAAAAGAGAGACTACCTTCTTCTCGACTGAGAATACGAGGAAAAAAAAAGAGAAATAATGGAGCAAGGTGTACGCAGAGTATGCTTATCGTCACCGTCTATCAAGTGGCCTCGTCAAAAGAAAGGTTGCGGCGATTTTAGAGCAGGCTTACTACTCTATGTTGCGCTAATGGAAATGTGAGATTTTGTTTCGACTTGAAAGTATTCGTGATCGGGTTGTGAGAGCGAGCCCATTTTCATCGCGAATCTCTCCCTTCATGGCATGTGCTAAACAAGGATCAAAATGACTAAATGTGCGAAAATGAGTTGCGATTTTAAACCGAAATTAAGATTCTCTTAACTCTCTTACGTAGTTCCGTATGTTTAAATTCATTTTATGATAGGCAAATATTATTACTGCGTAGATGAAACTAATAGGCATTTTTCTAGCTCAGGAATGTGTATTTTATATGCTTGCATGATTCAACATCTCCATAAAACATCTTTACATTATTATATCGTTACATATGATACATAAGTAAAGCACATCAGCGATGCGATTTATGAAGAAAAGAATCATATTTATAAGATTAATATTATATTAATCTTTATGAGCATTTTATTCTCAGCTAACATTATAATGTGATTGTATATCTGATATATATATCGCACATCTGCTGATCTTAAAAGTTATAAGTTCTAAAGAAATTATTGAATATTTTACTATTATTTTTTAACAATTGCATGTACTACAAAGCATTCTACTTTAATGTAAGGTAAATGTATAACATATCAGAATATGTTACAATATTTAAGCAATGTTTTGTTAATTTATTTGCGATTGTATTAATTATACAGGAAATTTGGCAAGGATTTCAATACAAACAAAGGCTTGAGAGAGGTAATTTATTCCTGATAATAGCGAATTACTTATTTCAAGCGTTTTCCTTATCGATGCGATTCTAACGAAGCGTCTCATTTAAAAAGCAAATGCCACGTCAAAGCGTTTGATTGTACTCGATTGGTAGTTTCCAACGCTAATTGGAATGAAAAAGTTGAGCATGCGAACAAAATATCGTTTTTAGTCTGGTTGTTTTCTGGTCGAGAAAACAATCAAGTCCTTAGAATTGTTAAAAAATGTTCTTAACCTTTCGTCATGTTTTACAAATACAATAACTTAACAGCATCGAGTGTATCGAATGTGCCAATGCCACGAACTCGCCGTAGGCTCTCTCATAAAGGTGAGCCAGTTACAATGAGTGGAGAAGAGAAGCATCAATTTTATATTCCGATTTGTAAACGAGAAGCACACACTGCGCCGACAATTAAAGAAATTACGTACGTAATATTTGACACTTTAATAATGCATCACCAACGCACTGCCGGCGGCAATGCGACGCGATTTAATCGCCAGTGATAATTGTCCACGTTCAAAGCAAATAGCTTCTATGAGAATACAACGCGTATTGTCAAATGTAAAAATAATGTAAGCAAACTCTACACTGAGAAAAAAAATGTGTTAATCCCAAAAAATATTTAGTCCGATACGAGCAACTAAACATGTTAGTTAGTTAAATAAACATTAGTTGTTTTAACAATTATTAAGTTGCACTAAAAAAGGTATAATGCATTCATGTCAACCTTTAAAATTTTTTAATCAAGAATTAATTAACTTAACTAATGTTAGTTAAACTACTTAAAATATTTAGTTGCTCGTATCGGACTAAATATTTTTTGGAATTAACAAATTTTTTTCTTAGTGTAGGGTTCTGATATTTTTTAAGTCTAAATAGAGAATATTCGTCCTTTTACGTACTTCCTCTATTGAATTTAAAAAATGAGAATATTTTACCGTCATCAATTAACAATATATTTATTTTATAATTTTTTTACGATTATATCTCGAAACTCGGCCAACTTTTTTACGCGCTTTAAATCATTAATAAATCGCTATTATCCTTTAGGGATATTCTTTTCTTTTCGAATTTGTTTAAACCGAAAGAAGAACGCTCGGTCAAGTCCGAGCTTCGATCTCGAGAGTACGTTTAATTGAATTTTCGCTCGTTTCGATCGAGGGTGCTTTTCAAGTTCTTCACTGACGACGCGGACGCAAATAGCAATATTTTCGCGGAGTAACGGGAGACATCTTAAATCTCCAAGGAAGGAGATCAAAACAAATCGGCTTTGCCTAGGCTTCCTTTCGGGAAGCTCCGCTCGAAGGGAGAAAAGGGAGAGGGAATGGATCGCCGTTCTGGTGCGAGGGATTATTCTTAATATTTGTAAGGTTTTCATCTCGCCAAGAGAAGTGAGATGACTAGCACCCTCCGGCATTGCGGAAATACGCAAATCGTGGATTAGAAATGAAAAACGAAAATGTCGGCTGATCCCTTCACCGACGAGTTTGCCTTAAGCGTCTACAGTGTCTACATCAAAATCTGCAATCTGGCAGTTTTTCGCATCATCGAGGAAAATATTGCGTTAAAAGACTTGTAAAAAATCTTTTCAGCGTTTTTTTGGACAGAGATAAAACATAATTTTATCCCATTTTAATTCATTCGATTCTACATAAATATCTGCAAAACTGCAAAATATCCGTAAAATTGAGTAAAAAGATTAATAAATTGTATTTTTTGCATTATAGATACTAAATTAGCGAGAATGATTATTCATTTGACTTGAGAGGCGAGATAACACTATAATAATCGATGGACTTCTTTGTGACGAAAGATGTCGCGGAGATGATTACGTCACGATACGCATATCATGTACGTTAGTACTGACAGCGCATAATCCGCCGTTAACGTAAAACTCTGCCGACAGTCATAAAATTAACTCGTCAGTCCTAAGAGTGACTCAATGAAAGATGATACCGCGGAAATCGCTTGAATCATTAATATTCATTACAGTTCAACTCAGACCGTAATAACGTTGTAGTGTTATCCGAGCAAGAACTTTTCACGCGTTTTTATTATATATTTATCTCGAAACGAATTTATGATAAATAAAACCTGACGCTATTACATTTTGCAAATCAAGCAAAATAAAAAAATTGCTTTATACAGATTGATTTTTCTAGCGGCTTTATAATTTTTAAGTTATGTGAGCAAATAAAGGTAGACGATGATTGGTAGACAGACATTCTGTCAGTTTCGAAAATACCGAAGTTGTGAGTCATCTTTGATCGTTGATCATTGCGAAAAAATCATTATACATATATATACATTATACATTTGAGGCGCAGTTTTGCTAATTGCGAGAAAGCGAAATCTATAATAGCAAGGCAACGATTTTCCGCGAAGGACCGCTGAAAATTTCGTGGACGGATGACAGCTTTGTGAAGAGAGACCGCCAAGTCTCTGCGAACGTGACAAATGGAAACCGGTGGTTGCTGGCAGCTCGTTCGTTGAACATACCACCGTTATGAAATGACGACGTGGTGCCGCCGCTCGTGCTGGTGGTTGTAATCGCAATGCGCTACCGTACCATCGTTGTTGCTGTTATCGTTGTTGTATTGCTGTTGGTGTTACCGTAGATGGAGAGGTTTAGGCTGCCCTGGGCTTGCTACGCACAGAGCTCACGGCTACGTAGCTAATTACCCGATCCTACCGTGAACAACTGAGCGCGTTCATTGGGACGAAAGGGGGTTGGACGAGAGAGAGATGAAGGATCGGGGCAGCGGGGGCGGCGACATGGGGCTGCGCTACCGCCGCCGTTACTGCTGCTACTGCTACTGCTGCCGCTGCCGCTGCGCTATTGCTGCTGCTGCTGACACCAAAGACTTCTCAACATCCACCCGGGACTCGACTCGGTGGCAGCCATAATACAACTTCGTCCGGTTATACGAATATTTCGCCGTAAACTGGAGGCCAACGTCGAGAACTGCCGCCGGCATTCGGTTTCAATGGCCAACAGCAGTCGGCTTGGGCAGCAACCCTCTCTGATTCCACTGAAAAAGGGAAATTCTACGACTGCGAACCTGTAACGGTGAATAATGGCGAGTTTATAAAACGAGAGAGAGAGAGAGGAATGAAAAATAAATGGCAATCTAATATTTTTATTAGTAGTTTGCTATATGTTTTATAAAGAAGATCGAAACCATATCGCGAAAGTTTTCTGAAAGATTCTTTTCTAAGTAATTGATTCTTCGCAGTTAATTTGTTATCGAAACCATTCAAATTGAATTTTTTTTTATCTGCCTTATTATTTTATCGAGGTTTTATTATAATACTGAGGTGTGTTTAATAACGGGCGAGAATTGGCCGACGGGAAATTCTCAATGTGCAAGATGGCTTACTATATATATTATGTCACTTACTCAAATATCTGTTATTACTGTTCGAATTAATATCTTCTCCAAAGAATTATTTTTTGTTAAGTGTTGAATCAATTATAATTTGAAAATATTAACTAAAATTGATAAAACTAAAGAAATGAGTTTAACAAAATTCAAATAAGTAAAATACAGATTGGCTTGTTTTAAAAAAAATCTAAGCAAGGATATTTATTTCGATACTAAACGAAACGAGATGTTAACAGAACCGGAAAATGCAGGTGTCCACGTAATATATAATATATGTATGAACAAGAAGAATTGTACAACAAAAACAGATATGAAGAAACGATCACAAGATAGAAATCTCAAATGTTTTATAAGTTAAAGTTTCTCATGTAACCGATTTTAGGTAAATAAACAGCTTTCTCGATGACTGATACGTATCCAAAGCGTTATCTAATAAAACGGGAATTCTTTTCCCGCAATAATATGGTTCCGGATTGATGTGAAAAGCGGCGAGCGATTCTCTTTGCACGAGATCGTATCGAGGTGGATGAGTCTCCTCGGTGGTGAGACCACATCGGACTGACGTGTGATATTGACCTGTGTGTCGAGATATGATATGATAGGAAGGTATTTATACCAGAGCGGCGGCCAGCCGAATGGCAGGAGCCACGGCGAATAGGAGGCAACCCCGCGTAGGAGATGATCGAGAGAACGACAGGGTGGAACGGCGGGCGAGAGAGGAGACTGCTGAAAGGGAGGGGGATCGATCCGATTTTCCAATCTCGGCTACCCCGACTGTATTTGTATTCCGGCACAAGCCACTAGTTCTGTGCCAACTATAGCGCACCTGATCTCTAACTGTATACGGCCGTGGTATCCATCTATATCGCACTCTGATCCCGACTAATAGCGAAGACTGATAGAACAACGATCGACGTTAGGTAACACCGCACACGGCAAATGTAGGTTCTCGTTTGGTTGCGCGAGAATCGATGTTTTCTTAGTTCTAATAACGTTGTTCTCCCTTTTGATGAAAGATTAGCTCTTGATAAGATCGATTAACACACTTCGATATTATAATATTAATATTAAAACATATATATAATATAAATTCCTTGTGATACAGACCGATTAATAGTTCTTAAAGTTTTTAAAGTGTAAAATATTTAATATGATGCAAATTATATTGAACAAAGAAAGTTAGTGTCACGTGATTAGGAAGGAACTCAAGAGGTAAGAACTAGGAACAACAGAGGGATGGCTTTTTTGAATGTAAAAGTCTCTGTCAACTCTAATTGGTTCGACGAATTAATAAAGATCGCCATAAAGGGCGTCACGCGATAAAGTTTCCATGCACGATTAATTACGAAGTTATATTGGTAGTACTGACACGGAGTATATCATGTACTTCCTTTCCGTCTGTTACGCCGAGAGAGTGGTGAAGTTGGAATCACAACAAGAATGGAGAACAAGAAGGGCTGAATGGATTTGCCAATCTCCATAAAGATTTATCTATTTTCATCCATAGTCCTTATTATTGAACGCAGAAATAGCTAATTGAATATTAGTGCGCGAATCGAACATTTGGAATAATCACAAGTATCAGATAGATTTCATTATGCTAATATCTTAATAAATTGTACTACCGAATTAAATCTGATTCTTATACGTGAGAAATGTTTTCTCGCTACGTGTGTATAATTTTTAAACAGCGATGTTGTAACACCTACATTCTAGGATAATTGTACTTGCATCGTTATCACACTGTTGGAATATTCGCTTAGAATTTCCATCATTGCGTTTTGCGCTTCGCTTCGTCGTTTGTCTCCAGCCGCGAGGAAAGTCGAGCGATGGATAAGGGTGAAAAGAAACGAAGGGGGACGATGAAGAGGAGGAGGGCGACGAAGTGGTGGGTAGACGCGGCGGATGGATCGATCGTATTTTCCAATCTCGACGGAAACCCGTCCACCGCCGGCAACTCCCGCGTCCCCCTTCAAACCCCCACGACTGTATTTGAATTCCAGCGCGTACAGCTCGGACGCAAACCGACCGATCGAGCGAGCGCGTAGAGCGAGTACAGAACCAGGCTTCTGTGCCGCATCCCGGAGTACGGTCATGGCGTGTCAGGCCTGCCAGAGAATATCCCAGTGGCTGTGATAGCCGCGCACCACACCACACCACACCACACTACACCAAACTATACCACATCACCCCGACGCCCCCCAAGCTTACTCTCTGCGAGCCTCGATGGTATCCTCTCTCGATTCTCCTATCCGTTTCTCTCGTTCTCTCGCTCCCGTCCTCTCTCGCTTTTCCTTCCATCTCTCCCGTGGTTCGCTATCGCTCTCTCCACGTTGGTAGTTGCGGCCGGTGCTGCGATTGAATGCTAGGAATTTCATCATGAGTTGAGTCGTGGAGACGGCAGCGGCAGTGGCAACAGCAGCAGTAGCGGCAGCAGCAACAGCGGCGGCGGTGGTGGCGGCGGCGACGGCAGGGCTCGATCCAGGGGGACCCGGCACGATGAAGAACGGGGGCGGAAAGACGGGGGAAGAGAAAACCGGGGTGGTGGAGAACCGCCCCCGGTTCGTTCCGGCGTATCCACCCCGCGGACACGCCGTGCGAGCTAACCGGGTCTAGGGAGCTCGCTGCCTTGCTTAGCAGCCAGCCGTTCCAATCATGATTCCACGCTCCCACCGTTTGAAGTCTCTCGATTGAAAAGGGGCGGAGGTTTGACTAAAGAACGAGTGCTCCGGCTATCGGCTATCGTTATATGCCCGATGCGCGCGTGTGTGGATCATTCGATGGTCACACGCGCACCGCGTATTATACATCACGTTCCAAAATCAATGGTCAAATACACATCTCAATGACAGAATTCCAAAAAGTCCCAAGAACACAAAAGATATTACATATGAAAGTAGAAAAGATCCGGAAAAGACTTATATTTTATACCATATTAAAATTTCCGTTAGGAACAGATTGGCTTGAAATGATTTAAAATCATTATTGAATGTAAATACATAGTTAATTTTAGGACGGCTTGTATATGTACTTTGTAACTAAAGATTACAGCGATAGGTGTAAAGCAGAGTATGAATGTAAATCGAGATGAGATAACGGTCAAACTTCATTCTTGAAACGGAATTTTCTCTCGTTCTGTATCTTCTAACTCATTGTCAGATACCATTTACCAAATATACCAAGATTTTCTTGGTCAATCCGAATTGTCACAGGAATTAATTCTCGAAGATATTCTTTATTTCTCACTGATTGTGATTCGTACGGCAGACGCCGCAAGTTCTTTTACTTCTCTTCAATCTTAATCGTAAATCATGTAGGGGTACGTGTTTTAAGTGTGTATATGTACTCAAGGGGTCAGATGTTTTCCGCTGAATTTTCCGACATGTGATTCGTTGTACGAGAATCAAAGATCGGAAAACGCCTTATTAGCGAAATGGACCCGGCTGACGCTCGTGCGTAGGGTTCTTGAAAAGGGGAGAGGGGACTCTTCTAGAGTATTGCACGTATATCGAAAGAGAAACCTCCGTTATATATCATTGTGCTGGATCTCATCACACAAAGAGTAGCGATAGCATCGGTCCTCCTGTCGATCTCAACTCCCCCCCTCCCTCTTCATTTCTTCCTTTATTCATTCATTTTTGTTCCCTCGTTGCTGATCGACCAAGCTGGACACGACCAAGCTGGCACAATCCGGTGTATTTGTGCATATGTGTATTTTAATGGGTTCGGTGTGTACATGGGCGTGTATAAGAACGGGGAAGACGGTAATCCGTAGGAAATTACATATTATTATGACGTGTTATTAAACGTGCAATAACGGGGCGACGGTATGCGCCAGGTGGCCTGGAAACGGCGATCTTGATGGATCTGTTACGGGACGATAAAAATCAGCGACATCGGTTACACGCTCCCGATCAAAGGAGCTCTCGCGCTCTCGTTTTCTCTCTGTCTTTCGCTCTATCTGTCATCGTCTCACCGAGGTTTGAATGACGGTGCATTGCATTATGTATTTAACTATATCGTCGAACATGTGGCACGAGAAAGAAAAGGGGGTAATATATGACAGAAATCTCGTTTGCTGTACAGTACAGTGATAAAGTATTACTTCCATTTTTAAATGCATGGGCCAATTGTTTATCTTTCTTTATCTAAAAGTTACGATATAATTTCAAATATTTAAAATTGATATTATACATAAAATTATTAAGATATTAATCATGGAGTTTATTATGATAAAATACTTTTTCGTGATGAGAATAATTTTGAAATGTGTTTATAAAATATTATGGGATTTATGATTATACGTATACCGTACCTCTTCCCCTTTTTTATTTTATTCTTCTCATACATTGACTAATGAATATCTCGATAAGCTCGAGTACCTTTAATAATAGTAAATGTAGTTATTATAGGTGCATCGGAGTTTTTATGCAAATTGTTGGAAAAGCGCAATTAATAACTAAGATTTAGGTTACTTATAATATTCAACATATTTATGCTGTAACATATGTTGCAGTATAAATATGTTGGATATTAGAAATAACCTAAATTTAGTTATTAATTGCTCTTTCCCAACTATCTGCATGTAAAAAGTCCGATGTCTAGTAATTAGAAAATTACATTTAAACTTCAAAATATGTTTCAGGTATAATTTATACGCTCTTATGATATCAAATTTACGTCAAGTGAAACGTTTCACTAAAAAAGAATCTTATCCGTTCGATAATTTCTACTTCTGTAGAACGAAACGTAATAGGAATATCACAGATATATACATACATATATAGCTACATGGAATTTGAGATATCGATTTTTCTAAACATTGGGCCGTATAGATGTACTACCGTGTCTCTTGACATAATGGTAGATATTTTACAATTTTTACTACTGAAATAATTATCTCCTTTCTAATTTTTTTTTCTTTTTTGTGTGAGTTCTCTGCTGTCTCGAAGGAAAGACGAATAAATAATCCTTGCCCTCTCTTTCTCTCCCTCTTCTCTCCTCTCCTTTTCTTCCATCTATCCCTTCTTTTCAAAGGTAAGCAAGGACCAGGAACAGAAAAGAGGAAGAAGGACGGAGGGTTAGAAAGGTAGGAAGCGTGGCGCACAAAGTGTCGAGCTAGTTTGCGCTATAATCTACTATCTCGTCGTTTGCAATTAACTTCTCTTGATGATGTCACGTTTCGTTCGCGCCTCATTTCCAGCCGCGCCGTATAACAATCTGCCGTGTTAGCCCGCCCTCTTCTGCTGGGACGATCCTTTTAACGCTCGCCTCTAAATTTCGTAATCAAGTTTTTCCTCGCCGAGAAAATTTGCGAATCTCCCTCTCTTGGAACGTTCTCTCGCTCTCTTTCTCTCTACCTTCCTTTCTTCCCTTTTTCTTCTCTCCCGTCTTCTTTCTTTCCGTACCCCTCGAGCGTCAACCACTCCTCATACTTTGATGTCAAACCTTGAACGTCACCAGCCGACTGTTTAATTTACCGGTCGATGTGTTTGATAGACCCCCTTTTTGGCGCCTACGAAACATTCTCTCTTTGTCGCGCGAACGTATCGTGCCATTCCCCTTCCGTATACATATTGGCTACATGTTTCCTTCCTTTTTGGCAATGTTATTTTGCGAAACTGATATAATATAAATCAACTCGATATCAAATTTTCTTTTCACGAGAGGTGAATAAAATTTATTATCATATTACTAACAATAGAACTAGACTTGAAATTTTAGCATTTAATGAAATCTATCGGATTATTTCGAAATAGTAGAAGAACATAATTATAGTTTGCTGTTGAAAGAAACGGTTATATATCTTATGACGAAGTTTCGCAGAGTTGCGAAATCCGCCACTTGTATACTGTGTTTCATAAAATATATCAACGCCGCTTATAGACTCCGCCGAGATTGCTGAGTAACTTAGGCATTCACTGACCGAGTTACTTATACAGTAACGAGAAGTATTAGCGCACGGTCTGGTGTGTATGAACTTTTGGCATGCCTACGTACTATAGTTGCATCCGGTATTCGTGAACAAATTAAAGGAAGTAATGTAGCCTCGTAAACTTTTCAATGTCGCGAGACTGTTATATACAGTTCATCATTCAGTATGGTTAGATAAATGTCTTGTATCAGAGAAAGATTGACCGAATAATAAATGATTCACAGCTACGCTATGTTTATAAATATTTATAAACGTGTAAAGAATACTAATTATAGCAGCTTTATAATCAGTTACTCTCTTTAAAAGTTACGTACATGTGATGCAACTTTCCAATGCTAATTAATCTTATGTACGTATTACGTAAATCATGAAATAAGTGTTTGATTCATAAAGACACCGAAATGTTTTAATCTGATTTCTAAAGCGTTAAGAATATTCAATCGCAAAACATTTTAACGAGTTAACGCTACGTCGCAGTGAAAGTTTGTAGCGAACTTTCAGGCTGGTAAGGTTTGTTGAGAGATGCGATGAGATAGAGGAGAGAGAGAGAGAGAAAGAGGGAGGAGGGAGAGAAAGGGGAAGAGTATCCAGTAGGATGTACCGAATGTGTGAAGTATGCCAAAGTCGAGGATATGCTAAAGCGGGGCGACGGCCAACACACACACATATATACATATATATACATATAACGGGTGAGTGAGACAGCGGGATAAAGAGCGCACGGGAATTATGCGTGAGGGAAACGCGTACGGTCAGGGCGACGGGAGGAAAATGAGGGAGAGGGATTCGCGAGTAGAAGAGGCAGAGGCATAGCAAGTGGAGCGAAAATCAGATTTGCTCGTTGTCGCCTCCACCCACGTAGCATCGCCACCCATCTCTACCCTCCGGCCCGTCGGCTCCATTCGAACCACCCCAGCGCGCCACCCGCTTCCCCTCGACCTCTCCGCGTGGACCACTATTCTACCCTCTCTCGCCTCATTCTCCCTTGCCGCTCCCTCTATCCCGGAGCGCCACCGTCCCTCGAAAGCTCGAACGAGCACCGCCCTTTGATCCTGCCGACAGCCACCCTCCGAGCCACCCAACCACCATCCACCCATCCGTCGACCTAACTCCATCCCCTATGGCCCCCAGGTCGTTCCCTTCCCCACTCCCTACCAAACGTATCCAGCTTCTGCCCACTGTCTCTTTTTCCGTTACGACATTTCTATCCTCGCGCCTTGTCCCCGTCAGCACCCTTTCTCGAGATGCGCCTCTCCTCTCTCGTTCTCTCTCGCTGCTCTTTCCATTTTCATCTCTTTTTCGCGCATGTTACGAGGGCACCGGCTGATAAATATGCTACCGGTGGGCCACGCGACTGCCGATGCACGTGCGTGGCCACGAGGCAGCGAGTTCCGAGCTTTGAATTTGGCATTCTCGTTTGTCTGGGATTAAGTGAGCCTCGTCGATCTCATACCCGCGTTAACGTAGTGTAAAATGTAATAGAACGCGGTAGAATCAACGAATCTTGTTTCCCGTTGCCATAAATTTTATTGCAAAATTAGATACCAAGTCCAAATTTTCCAAAAAGCAATATTTTTCTGTATCTCATATTTTGTACAGGAATACGTATCATCTGATATTAATTGATCACTTAGATTTGTGAGATATTGAAAATGTGCGGAATTTCTTGTGCATGCCGTATATTGTGTTGGAGATTTTCATGAACAGTCATATTAAATTGTCTGCGTTTTGTATTTATCTTGTATTGCTGCTGCGCCTTGATTTGGGTCAGGCGCAAAGCACGGTACCGCGGGCCTCTCTTTTTGCGTCCTAAAATAACTCGAGTGTGAAACATTTAGCGCGTCGCAGTTTTTTTAGTTTATCGCAAAGTTCCGATCCGCGAACGTCGAAGGATAATTGAATTCCCCTTGGAAGGGTAGCTTTTAATACTGGCGGTGACCGGTTTTTAAACGTGCCGGTGCAGTCAACAATGACATTTTCCGGTAAAAATGCGCGCGAAAAAAGGGGGAGGCCAGTCCCGGTATTTAAATGGCCATTGGCAGATTACCAATATCGGCGTACTGCTTAGTTAAACGAGTTACCGCGAAAACTCAATACGGCTCAATACGGTGTAGAGAGGACAGCAGAGGGGGAAAGAGACAAAGGGAGAGAGAGAGAGAGAATGGGTCGGGCCATCGGGCGTGATCTATGTGTTGAAATCACATAGCACCGTTACAAAACCGCACTAAATGCATATTTGTCCGTTTAAAAGGTCACAAAATGGCGATTCATAGGTACGAAATAAACGAAAGTACATCAGATTACCTGTCGCCGGCGGGGTCCCGTTTTAATTCGCAAAATTGCATTGGCGTCGAGCTAATTGCAGTTTAATCCCGCGTTAGGAACTAATTACCAGAGCGTGCAGCCGTATTTGCGTTTACGGCGAGGCTCGTTAATTCCATAATATATCAAAACTTTGTTCGAAGAATATATTAAATTCAAACGTGCTGATATTTTTCTAATAGTTGCATCGAACGAAAATTTAAACTTTTCTTTACACGCTGTTGTGTTGAGATCACTAGAGCAAGTTAATATTTTTTTCGATGCATTTATAGAGTCGCGACTTCCCTCCTTAAAGAAATTTAAAAAACAGGCGTACAATTAATTTGTAATGTGTTATTTTAATAATTTTTTATTTCTATTTAAGACACTCTTGCTGTCGCCAAAAAAATGTTTCCTGGTGAAAAAAAAACACGCGACAAATGTAAAATAAAATCGGTCCGTCGTGCATACAGAGGCACATCGATCGGCCGCGACAAGTAATTCAAGCTCGCGCCATTTAACCATTAGCCGACTGAAATATTTTAATAACATCCGCCGCAATGTGTGTCCAGCGAGCACGTATCGAATATATTGGCATTTAACATTACGAATTATTCATTTTCGAACGCGATACGAATTCTCAAACAAAGTGGCAGTCAAAGAGATAGATAGAGAGAGAGAAATGGAAAGAATGATATAATCAGAGTCTTTGACATTGTTATGTACTCGAGAAATTCGATTTAACGAGCCTATCTATTTCACGATTTTATAAAATTTTTCTAATATGCACTTTATTTTAATTTACTCGTTTATTCAATCGCAATAAAACGATATATCATTAAAATATTATTATTTTTACACATATTATCGACAATCAGTTATATTTATAATGAAGGTGTTTTATTTTAGATTATTTGTATCTATATCATTATTTTTAAGGTGTAGCTGGCATATCATTTTGAGGAAATTCATAAAGTATTAAGAATCTTGGCTTTATTTTTAATAGTTTTATACTTCTCTATAGGTTAGGTTAAACAAATAGTTTAACCAGCTGATTGGAGCACAAAGAATGCCTCGGACAAACTGAGATGCCAGCGCCTCACCTTTGTCCACGGGAGTTCTCTTAACATTTATTGCTATGTTTCAAAAGATTTATAGTTCTACATAAATAAATTCTAGAAAGAGTTTTGGTGATAAACATTGTTTTTTTTTTTACAACTTTAACCCACCGAAAAAGGAGCCCTACGAGCTAAATAGGTGAGACTACGCGCGTGCGCGCTTTCACACACACACACACGACATTTCACCTTTGTTTCCATAAAGACAACTATCTCGAGCATAAAAATTATTTAAAATAAAAAAAACAACGTTTATTGTCAGAACTTTTTGTAGAACTTATGTAAAACTATAAATCTTTTGAACTTTAGCAATGAATAGAGAGAACCCCGTGTGACAAAGTGAGACGTTGCGTGATGAATCTGGCATCTTAGTTTGTCCTTTAAGCATTTTTTATGCTTTAATAACTAGAACTATTTGTTTAACGTATAGAAAACTACAGAACTATTAAAAATAATCAAGAACTCTCAATACTTTAAGTTTCACAAAATGATATGCCAGCTTCATACGCACTATTTTTATATCTAATACTAATTGATACACGATATTGTACGTAATTTCTAATCGTCACACGCAACACTTTCGCTCGTTGAACAACTCAGATGAGTAACGAAGATAAAAACCATTTTGAAGAATCGCCGAAAGCGTCGCGGTACAAAGGCGCCGTTTAAACAGACGTTTCGCTCATTATTCGCCGTTCCGCGCAAAAAGTCTCTGCTCGGAACATTTTCGCTCACATGAACTCCGCCGAACAGGTGCTTTGCTTGTCTCTTTTTCATTCCCTTCTTCCCTGCTCTTTCTCTTGGCAAATCTTTTTCATGTACCATTACCTTTATGTTCCGTCGCGGTGTTCCTTCATTTCGTATAGAAACGAAATCTACGCCGCGTTTACGATTTTCGCAGATTAAACACTTACGTGAGCATCGCTTGATTGCACACAACGGTATCATTCGAGAGCATAGGACTCACCTCGACCTTTGCATTTAGTGTCGTACATATAAGACACCAAGGTAATCACGCACATTTATTGAACTAGTAGAGACTTCAGATAAAAAGACTGTTTATTGCAAAATTCCCATATCTGTATATTTATATAATTTAGAAAGCAAGTTTTATTTTAGTGACTCTTATATGTTGGCGCACGCGCGCAATAATAAATTATTTTCTTAAATTAATTTTTCTCACATACGCACGCACACACACAGTTCTCATTTTGAATTACTTGTATTTAAAAAAAACTTAGAAATTGTCAAGTACTTTACATTGAAATTCTTGTCTCGAGTCGAGATTCTCAAAATTTTTTCTATAAAAAGATTTGAATTGATCAAAGAATCTGTTAGACAAATTAACATCGTAAATTTCAAGACATTCTATATATATGTATGTACATACGTACGTGTGCACGCAGTCAGGTATAACATAGGGTTGTTTATAAAACAAAAGACCTCCGGTGTTTGGCGCCGAACTCGCGTTTAAGGAACCGAGCAAAGCGCTTTACGCGCTCGCTAACGCTTCGTGCTTCCAAAGTGGCACCTCTCGCAGTTTTCCTTTTTCTCGACGAAGCTCGACGTGAGAAAAGACGGGAAAGGATGGTGTGACGAGACACAGCGGAGGCGGGAAAAGCATTTCCCTTCTCTTCATCTTTTGTTTTGTTCTATTTGTTGCTTCCTTGCCGCCTTTTCGCATTCGACATCGTTTCCTTTTCTCGGCGCATTTAACGCACATAAGTTTGTCTCCACGGAGGAAAAGAATCGATGCAACATTTTGTTTTCTATCGTCTCTTGTGTGTTTTCTTGTCCGTCTTTCTTTCTAGATATTGCGTTCGATTTTCGACGTGAATCGATTTGCACGTGGAGAGAAAATCACAGAAAATTTTTATCTGTAGATAATTTTACCTCTCGCTTGTTCATTCGCAAGTGAAAAAATGATTGAATGCGATCCATTTAACAAAAACAATAATTTGAAATTTATAGTGCTAGAATATTAAATTACAGATAGAAAATAGATGAGAAAATAGATAGCGGATCACAGTGCTTGTTTCAAAACTAGGTTGAAGAGCGATCGAGATACAAAACATGAAGATATACAAGACCGCGGCGGACCGGAGGAAAGGGAGTGAGAGAAATGATCGTGGACGCAAATGTGGGCTTTCAATCCTATTCCTGCTCGTCAGTTTTGCTCATCGTCTCCCTTCTGTCGCACAAATGGATTTTTTAAATTTTGCTTGCTCGAAAAGGCAGTCCCATTTTCTCGCGATGTTTCTCTATGATATCGACTTAAAAAACTTTTCCACATAGCATTGCTTGAACATTAACAATTCACTGGGGAGTATGGAATGTTCAAGGTTAAAAAGTTGTTTTGCAATTTGCTCTGCTTGGAGTGCTTGGATGTTCGTTTCTCTCGAGATAGCATTTTATCGATTCTCTGCAGACGCGGCCAATAGTTGCAAAAGTTTCGCCGGACTCCCCGGCAACTTTTCGCCCTATGAAATAAGATACAAACTTATCGAGAGAATTCAGAAATCTAAAGGGTTGAGAACGGGAAACAAGGTGAAAGTGAAGAACGGTGTGGCCTTGCCCGAAAGTTTCTGTTTGCCGACGAGGGAAAAAGTATTTCTTCCGTACTCGAACGAGACTTTCCACAATCTACCATTCCAAAACCATCTCTCGGCTGACGTTTCTGTTATAAAATTTTCCGTATCTTCCTTGTAAAATGTTTCTTTATTTTAAATCAATAATAAGATATTTAATATAACATAATAATATAATATAATAATAATTAAATCAATAATAAAATAAAAAAAAATTTAGCGGCGATCATATCTTGGTCAAATGCGTAAAAGTTGATGCTAGAGAAATAAAATTATAAATATATGTTACATATTTATATATGTGTTACAATTATATGAGTGATTTTTTAAATTCTTATGCTAATTTCAATTGTTTAACATTGTTAAGTAAAAACAAAAATGTGCTTGATAATTATGGTGATATTTCAAATTGTTTTATTTATTGTTTTATGATATGAATTTCCTTCAATCGTAATATCCTACAATTATTTTCGAGATTTAATAGACAAGTGTTTATGAAAGTATGGTGGCACGCGAGTTCCTCAAATACAGGAAATAATGCGATAATGCAATCGTCAAAAGCATGTCGTTGGTGGTCAACGGGCACGCTTTGGTAAAAAGCAAAATTATAGGTTCTACAAATGGACGACTTTCTAGACCAAGAAATCTTAAGCTCGTGAAACGGCGGCCCTGGGTTACGTTTCGCCCTTGCATTTCTACGGAATATATAATTACATAATGCCAGGTCGAGGAGAGATTTAAGGGGAAAGAGCCCTTCTCGAGGCAGATACTCCCTCTCTAGCGCACGCGCGCTCGGTTGTGGAACTTTGTGAGCCCTAAATGCCAACATTATACAATGTGCTCTTGAAAAGAACAATAACCTTGTTCAAGTTCGGTTAAGGAAAAAGAAATTCGATAGGAAATTCGAAATTAGACACTATCTGAATCTCGTATTGCACGATTAAAACGTCATATACATATGTCATTAAATAATTTTGAACTTTCCCAAAATAAATATAAAAAATGAATGATATAAAATACATATGAAATATATAAATATATAAATAAAACATGAATATAAAATTTTTGCAAGCTTGAAAGGCACAACAACAGAAGTTTCGTCAATATTTAAACGAAATATCTACACCATGTCTGAAATTGTGTCATATGCGCGATCTAAATTATATTATCACTCGCGGAAAGCAATCTCGATACATACACTTGCGTCCTAATGTATCTTGCGCATTAGCGAACCGCGAAAGGATTAGGTGCGGCACTCCACAAATTGCCCGGCATTATTTAAGCGGTGTGCTTCTTTGGTGCTTCTCTGAAGAGCGATCTTTTGTCCTTTGTGTTCTTCGCACGCCTCAAAAGGGGTGCCGTGAAAAACATGACACAGACGACGATGGTATGGCGAAGGCGAAAGGAGATCCTGAAGTATCTTGCGAGGGAGCAACAGTTAGCGGCCGTATGCGGCTTTCAAGTTGATCGCCATTGCACAAAAGTGGGTTGAACAAAGTTCCATTCGAGTTGTCGCTATGGTCGATATGGTCCAGTTCTGTTTTATGTCGATAGAACGATGTCATTCTACATTAATCTCGTTGAGAAACGCCTTTTCGAACTTGTCAACGCGAAGAGGATGATTGTACAGTTAGGTGTACAAATATCGAACAGAGCGATAGGATAAACTTGCTGAAATAGATCTAACCGTATCTTTCAGGAGAAAGAACTTAAATCTTTTATTTTATCACGAGAAATATACAAGTAGAAACGTACAAGAAGAAACAAAATAAATAACATTGGAACGATCGGAACTGTACTGATGATCGGGGTCGCTGGTAAGCAGCGCGGTTAACGTTTCGAGGGTTAAGTTCGTAACAGTTGCAGCGGAAAGTGGGTTAAAGGAGGAACTCACCCACGTAGATCGTTGGGCGTCTCGGCGTTGGCAAAGCGTGGCATCGGTACCGGAAAGGAGAAGAACGTACTTATGCGAGAAAGGGATGATCCTGGCGCCACCCCGCGCGCGTGATAGTTAGTCGTGCGTTCGTGTTCCTCACGTGTACGTGTTCCAGCAGGCAAGCAAGTCTGCGTGCAAGCCGGTGGACGCAGGCGCCGGTAGCCATGGCGACGATTCCTTCGGATTGGCCGCAGCTTCCACTTGAATCCCCGCCGCCCACACCCCCGTCGGCCCCGACTATCCGCCACCATCGATAACCCCTCCGGCACTCGCGTAGTCATGTTCAACCCCGTCGTCGCCGACCTACCCCCGTCTACCCTTGCTCTTCGTTCTCTCCTTCTCTCCGCTTCCCACCTTCTTTCTTTCGATTTTCCGTTCCCTTCAGTCCCCGTCTCTCCTTCCGTCCACCTACCGTCTCCTCCCCTCCTCGTCGCGCCGCGACCGGGCCGGTCAGAGGCGGCCGGACCACCCGACGCGGTCGTCCACCATTCTTATCAGGCAAGCTCGTTCCCTCGTCACGAATGTCGAACGCAGGTACACGCTTTAGTTGTCGCTTTGGTTTTCTTGGTGTTGCTCGCGATGGCATTTGAGGAGAGAGTCTGTTGCGAGTTAAGATAAACGGAAATTAATCCTTCGATGTAGAATTGTCCGAAAAGTGCGTTGTATTAATTTTAAGGGTTTAAATTGTAACAAGAGATTAACTAGAATAAACTTACTTTTCTCGAAAAAAAAACATGAAACCACAATATGTATATATTTTACAAATATTCAGAAGCAATCATAGGACGGGCCGAAGAAGAATAATAAATTCTCGATTATATGTATAAGCAATATGTATATTATTTTCTTTCGTGATGCTGAGCTAAACGCATCTTGCCCCAGAACTCTGTTAAATAATAACCAGAAGCAGTCTTCATGAGCGCAGTTCAGCAAACTTGGTATTCGCGATTAATTAACTGCGATACATCGCCGCCGTTATTAGCGTAGGTATGTTGCGTGCGGAGACGTATATACGAGGTATCTCATATGTGTGTGTGGTGTGTGCGTGCGCTTTCGCCGAGCCACGCGTGCGCATGCATACGCACGGTGCACGCGCGGCGCTGCACGCATGCACGCGCGCGGATAGGTAAAACGCCACACTCGACCAATTACCATCCTATTTAACACGAAGAACTAACCGGCGCGCTGTTGCCTCCGGGCAATTGTGTCTCGCGTATATGAATCTCACGATTTATATTATGAACCTCGACACCACTGACATCGTCGCTACCGCCGCGAATGCACCGCATCTATCTCGTGCATCCGTTATTCACGTCACTAACGTGAAATCTCTAACGCTCATTGTCGAGTTTTACTCAAAATAAATTAAGTGTCTGCTTTAAAATCCCTAAATAAATCTCTAATACCTTGTCTAGAAACAAAATTCGTTAATTTTTCCATTATATTTACCATTATTATAATTTGTTTAGTGATCATTTAATTTACAATTTCTCATAGATAAAAGAAGTAACTTTTGAAATGACTCCCCGCAGTTTATAAGCATTACAAAGCAAACTCTAGCCACAAAAATATTCTCCAAATTGTTTACATTGTTCGCGCTTACGAAAATGCGTTATCGCGGTTGAGTAAGCGCGATGACAAACGCGCGTAATTGCAACAACGGCGTATAATCTCGACACGTTTTAAAAACAGTGCGAAGACGAGCGAGGTACACGAGGTATAATGATTACAGTCTCTCTCCACACCACGTCTTCTCGGCTACGGCCGCGGCGGCGGCGGCGGGCATGCGCGCAGGGGACGCACCTATACAATCTCGCACAATGAATATTCAGCGCTCTCGCAACCACCCTCATATGGATTACTTCTAGAACAACTCCGGTCTCGCTCGATTACGCATACTTTCGGCGAGCCGTATTTATAATCCCTAAACGCTCCTCCACCATGCACGATATTGTCGAATCTTTACATCATCATCTTCAGATTGCAAAGAATTCATCATTCTACAACTCAGAGATGAAGAACTTGGGACTTTTTCGTCCATCCCGCTCCCCCGTGAGGACACGGATCTTCGGCAACATGACTGCTGAAAATCGGTGTTCTCAATATGCTCGACGCGAACTGACCGGACGATATAATGCCGGTGTGACGTCACGCCAGTGCACCTAATTTCACGCTGCGAATTCACTTGCGTGTGAAACGAAAATTTTCAAAAATTCACTGTACGCAACAACGCATAATCCGTAAGCATAAGAAAGTTGATTGGTCCATACACATGTGCATAAAGAAATAGACCAATCAGTTTTCTTATGCTTATACGTATTATGCGTTATGCACAAGTATGTGTTTACCGACCGCGACCATGGCAATAGGAAAAATTCGGCGAGTGGTGGAGTAGTGGAGTGGGGAGAGTACGCCGCGTCGAGCGTCGCGCGAGGCGAGGCTCTTCCAAGAAAAGCCTAAAAAAATGTAAACAACCTCAGGCGACGTTACGCAGCCAATAAACGGTAGCAGAGCGACGGTTCGCGAGCGACGCTTTTTAAGCAAGTCCCGTTCGCGATCTCTCCGAAATAATACGTAATACGGTAAACGGACAGTGTTTCTCGGGCTCTCGGCGCGGCGACGAGTGCGATGAGCAGGAACACGAATATCGTGTGATTCGTGGTTAATATCAACGAGTCGATATACCGCTCTCGCGTGAGTAACACGAAATTCATACGCGCAGTGTTTTAATATTATGTGAAAGTGTGAGTTAATCTGTACTGAATAAAGCGTTATTTCGACCCAGCTGCATACATATGTAACTCATCTTTTAAGAAATTTTGCGAGTGGTCTACTCCGTTTTCGCGTAATATTATCGCTCGTCGCTCGCAATATCTCTGTTAATTATCGCTCGTATTTATGAAACCGGCGCCGGTCGCGGCGTGAGCGCTTGACGAACGCACCTCTCCCCACCCCTCTCCTTTCGATTTTTAACGGCCGTAGGCCGTATTCGCAATCAGTCGTCCGTCGTCCGATCGCGTAGCGTGCGGGTCGGGGAGACGGCGGACTGACGCGGTCGCGACTGACCGTGTTTCTCGCGTCTTTTTATCCGCCGAATGTGAATCTCGCGAGTGAACGAGTTTCGGGAGTGTCGAATCGAGCGACGGGCGATCGTCTCGAGTGCACTGATGATCCAGGCGATCGCGATTAATGAGTTGCGACATTCGGAGGCGGCGGCAACGCAGTCTACCTATTCGGGTCATCGCATATGACGGACTTGCAGGAGGCATTATGGCTAGACTGGCAGGACGATACGCAAAGTGAGTCGCAATAATGGTCGCAATCGTTTCTCTTTATTTGTCGAAAATAAACTTGAGGAGTATAAGCTTCGGAGCGCTGTTCTTTTTGGTAGACGCGGTCGGTTATGATTCTCGATTAATTCGCCCGGCTTTTCTGGAAGGGACACGTTCTCGCCCCCCGCTCCCCGCGCTCTTTCCGCGCAAATTTTTGTCGTGTATACCGTAGTCGCGTTACGTTAGCGCGAGATCGTGTCGCGCCTGCTCCGCGTTTTTCGTATCTTTCTGCCTGTTAAGAAGAAATGACGCTATGTAACATAGCGGATTTCGAGTTTCTATTTCGCAGGACGCGAGTAAATTACGCGCGGCGCGGGCGGTGCATTCTTCGTAGCGTGAAATTAGGTGCACTGGCGTGACGTCACACCGGCATTATATCGTCCGGTCAGTTCGCGTCGAGCATATTGAGAACACCGATTTTCGGCAGTCATGTTGCCGAAGATCCGTGTCCTCATGGGGGAGCGGGATGGACAAAAAAGTCCCAATATGCGATATTTGCACTGTTTCTAAATCCTACAATTTGACATTAGCTGTCGTAACTAGATACTAATAATTAAATGTAAGAAACGTGAAAAACTTAATGAAGAAACTTTCTGTATTAGGAATCTTTTGAAATTGAGTTTGCGAAACTTAGGAATTGGATGAAGTCTCGTTAAAATTCATCGTGATATAGAATTTCGGTAATAAAAAATTTTTACAAGTAATATGCTCTAATAAAAATATCTTCCATAATTTTGTCACCGAAATTCAAAATGTATAAAAATCATGAAAATGGTTAGTACACTTTTGAAAAAAATGTAGAATGATTTCTTAACTTGTTATGTACACTAATTGTAAGTACAAGTACGCGTGCTACAAGGCAACGATTAATGTCAGTGCTCGCGCTGTCATGTTCCCCGCATCACGTTGACTAGATAATTCCAGTGTCTCATTTAATTACGCACGCACAGCTTTGCTTATTGCGTCAATCTGTCAAATTCGTGCCGCTTTTATGAGTAATTGTATGTAATGTTCTTCGATTCATGTCTAACGAACGTATGTCTGCACACGTGTTACCACTATGTTGATAATCAGACATACATGTTAATGATATCCTTAACAATTTTTAAGAGTATGAGAGACTGAATTATTTTGTGCACGAGTTTCTTCGATATACATATGTGTTTACATATTGTCAGCTAGACTTTAAATTGAAAGTTACGAATAATACTTTTTATCTCAATGTAAAAACAGTTGCAATTCAAGATAAATAATTTTCAAATTATTAGTATTAACCACTCCAAATCTGGAAACCATGTATATTAATCCCGGCATCTTAACTTGTCTACTTTTTTTTTTTAAACCTAAAGTGCAGCTGAGAGTTAGGTACGAATATCTAACGGAGAATTCCATAGTTCACTCGTGGTAATACGATCCGTTTAGGAATAAATACAGGGACGAAGGGTGTGCGAAGAGAAGAGAAAGAGCGAAGGTTTCGCCATCCTCTCCCTGTTGCCATCGGTCGTACTTGGACGTCGGTCGTCGGTCGTCGGTCGTCGGTGCCGTAGCCGAAGCCGAAGCCGAAACCCTTCCATTCCCGCACCGAGCCCTACCACCGCCCGGCGGTATTGCCACCCCCCAATGTCGTAGCGCCCCCGCGTCAGAATCCAACCTCTCGTCACCCCCGCGACCCTCGCAGCAGCCCTGGTCGAACGAGCGAGGGAAACCCTTCCTCCCTGTCCCCAGAGCGCCTACGCCTCCCGCGTTGCCCCGGCAACCTCAGCTTGGGGTTGGCCACCACCGCCTCCGTGTACCGCGGCTCCATTCACCGCGTCCCCTCTCCTCGCTTCTTCTCCTCCGCCGGATTCTCCGCCCTCTTCTTTCCGCCGTTATTCCTCATCCTTGTCTTTCTTCTCCTCTACCCCTTCTAACCTTCCTCCACCATCCCCGTACCTACTCCCCTGCAACTCGTCCCTCTCGACCGAGGTCGCTGCTTTGCCTCGGTCCAACCCTCGTCAGTCTTCACCCTTCTACCCTGGTTTCAACCTCGTCTCGCCTGGAGTCTGCGAGAGAGGACGAAGTAGGGAAAGGGAATGCATTGGTCTAGGTAGAAAAGAAGCTAGGAGAAACGGTGCAGCGCCGCTCCTTCGGAAGCCAACCGGATTAACGTATCTCGAATAATTCGTGCATAATTTCGTGCCACGCGTAAGCGAGGAAAATGTGCACATCACCTTGCTGCTAGATCAGGTCAATTTCAATAACAACTGTAAAAAAAAAAAAGAAAGAAATGGGAAAGTGGATAAAATTGGATAAAAATGCAATTTTTTTTATAAACAGCTTAAAATGTGTCTTCTCTAATAATATAAACAGAACAACAATTTTTTACGTGTATCGATTGTTTGTTTTACAAACGATATTTAATAATGCTGCAATGATATAGCGTCAATCCGATACAGTTATCTTAATACACGGAATAAATATACGGATTTATATAAATCGTGACTGGGTGTGTGATATAGTTTGAAAGAAAAAGATCGTTCTTGGTCAAATAGGCATTGCGTCGCTTTTCAACGCGAATTCGACCCTCTTTCGGGAGAGCTCTGATGTCGACGAGTTGAACTTGTTACGACGTTACGAGATTCCTCGATCGAGAGGGAGAGTTTCGCTCTTGTCTAACACTTTTTCGTCACGACTATAGGGTGAATCGAATTGTCGCCGTACTAGAGGCGGGAAGAAAAGAGAGACGGGTCCGATTCGATCTTCCGCGTGGAGGATTCGTATGGCCGTGTTATTGCATGCAAAAGAGGGAGAGGGGTAGCAGCAGGTTGAAGGGGGTTAAATCGATGGTAAAATCTTGCTTTCTCTCTCCATTACCGGGGAAGAGAAACGGGAGGTTGCTCTTGACGATTTCGCTCTGCCGCAGCCGAGAGAGAGACAACATCCGAAACTTGGAATCGGTCTCCGGCCACCCTCCTCGCAAATTTGCCAGGTAATTCGATTATATCCGCGCAGCTCGTCCTGCGAGAGAGTCGCGATCGATAATACCCGCGTTTCGCGTCGGATCCTGCCGGTATCCGGTTCTCGGCAGTCGCAAGGTATCAGTTTTCGTTGCATGTATTTCAACGACGAAGGCCTCGGAGAAGAGAAGAGAAGAGAATAGACCGAACAGTTGGTTCGCGATCTGCGCGCTAGTTAAAAATATCAATGCACTTTTCGTAATCATTCACAGTAAATATATAAACTGTGGGCGCAATATGATGAACGTATTATTTTCCACAACATGATGTGCAATGATTAATTAATCAGTAAATATCGTACTTGATTGAATATTATAGATAATTTAGAAATATTATAGATAATTTAGGACAGTGCCTTAAATCTCATGCCAAATCTATACAAATTCTATCTACTTCCTAGTTCTTCAAGTTATAGTTTGAAATTATATTTTTTCGCGCGATAATTCGATTACACAGAAATGACTGACTATTAAATAAAGATAAAGGAGCGAGAGATTCGAACTCGCGCTCGGTCAAGGCGACAAAGAACGCCGCGAGAAAAAGATATGATATATATGCCGTTCTATCACCAAGGCTATCATTTAAAATATGTTTCGTCCGGGTCACTGGCGTTACATGGAAATGCGTTTTATCGGTACTGTAACGGCGGTGTTCCGGGATAGATAATCCAATTAAAAGCTACACGTACACCAAGATAGGCTCATTGCTCTCATATCGTAGTCGGAAAAAGGGAGCCTGTACGATCTTGAGACAGATACGACGATAGATACGCTACGTTGATTGTGTTTCGTTCGACGTTCTAAAATCGTTAGTCGGAAACGAGCGCGGTTAGTTTCCATCCTGAGCGTTAATAGATACCGCGATATTGCCTAACTTTCAAACTTACTCCGGTACTATCACGATAAAAAGGCACATATAAGTACGAACCGTGCACACAACTCGCAGAAATAAAACATAAAGTAAATGAATGTGTGCCCCTTGTATAATGAATCTGAGCTTTCAAACTTGCTCATTTTGTCAAACGGCTGAAGCAAATAAAATGATTGATCGCATGGCTGTGAAACAAAATGCAAAAAATATTTTTAACAACATTTTAAATTTTACAATTGAAATATACATTGAAAAGTAGATTCTAGATTGAAGATGAAGATGAAGATAATCATAATCATATTTCTACAGTTATATTGGCACATATCAATCTCGTGATCTTCTCACGAAGATTAGCGGATAAATTAAAGCGTAGGACACATTTGCATTCCGGTTAATTTCGAAACGTAGACAATCGCAGGTCGTTTCGCCTCCGATATTCTCTCGCGAGATGGAATCAAATCGGATTGCGCCGCTGCTTACTTGCGTACGCCTAAAAGTCCGGGGGCGTGTAGATAGCGCGTGACGTACCTGAGAGAGTAATCACGCATAGTACCTACCTACCTGGCTGCTGGCATAGCCGATCGATTACCGTATAGCCGCGCGGTGCACACGCCTGCCTGCCGCCACGTACCGCAACTACGTGACAAATATTATCGCGATCGACCGACCCGCTGCGTTTGATGTGGACGCGTTTATGAAATGCCGACACGCCGATAATCATGCGCGCGACCAGCGCCCAAGGCTAAATCCAATTTGTAATATTAATCTCAGCGTTGCGCCTTGCATCTCTTTCTCTCCTCTTCCCTCTCCCCTCTCGCATCTTCTCTCCCATCCTTGTCCTCCCTCTCTCTCTCTCTGTCTCTTTCTCTTTAATTCGGCATTTTTCAATCGACAAGGGTCTTCAATCTACTAGGGCCTTGCGCAATTTTTATCGCCAATCACATTTTTTACCGTTTAATTATTTCAACGCGAACGGGTATCGATTATATATATTTTTAAGTTTCAATTGATGTTAACGTAGTAAAACGAATGCCAATGGATAATTCTACATACGTTAACAACCCTACGTATCGCATGGTACTACGTGTGTGAGTATTCAAGATACAAAGTTTATTTTCGCTTTGTCTGTATAAAATTAGTCACGCTTGTGCGATGGTAGACGGGAAACGGGTTTGATTAATCGCGAGTATAATTCACCGGAAGCGTTGTTTTTCCGATTGGGGATCGTTCTGATTACAGTGGCGCGGGATCGGGTGTCAACGATCTACGTTTAGCGCACGCGATAAACAGCCTGAACAAACACCGGTGAAAAGGCCGTGCTTTTAACTTCGGAGCGCAGAAACAAATCTGCGCCTCTTTGTGGACTAACTTGTTTCGCGCGAGCTAGCAGAAGCGTTCTCCAAACACGCCGGGCGCCATTATGCGCCATTATGCGGCCAAATGGATCGGTATATTTAGTTGACTTTGGCCCGTATTCAGATCTCGCGTTCCCAACATCTTGAACAGTTGGTTGTCGTTGACGCACATACGACGGCGACGTCTCGGGTCTTGGGTCCCGGATTTACTCGGGAACATTTAGTACGTGCTCGCTAATTGTGTCACGCTCGCGTTTATATTTCTTGGGACTCGTAAATTGTAACATTAGCGGACATTACATCGTTGTTCTTGCAATCTTTGATCGGTAGCTCAACATGGTTGGACAAAATATAGCATTTGAAAAAGGAAAATAAACTGAATGAATTTTTAAAGCAAGTTTTAGAGATAAGGGCTTGAATTTCCGAATACATCCGCAAGATCCGCAAACGTTTACGCCTTAAATATACACCATGATGCCATCGAAGAAATTTGTAGGCCTGATGGATGTCAGCAGGTAGTGTCCTCTCGAAGACGAAAATCTTGCTTATCTTATCGCCGTCGACAGGCGAGATACAGTATACAGTATACAGTGTCGGACCACCGGCACGGGCGTATGATGAGACGCGAATGTGGCAGCGGAGTGCGGAGTCTCTTACGAGGCAAGCAGCGGGCAGACACGCGTGGAGGCTCAAACTCAAACGAGGAGGCGACTCTACGTGTCTCTCATCTCGTATCTCGTTGTGGCCCCCTCTGTCTCGTTTCCGCCGCTGTCGCTGCTCGCTACTGCCGTCGCCAGTCGCCAGTCGCCACCACCGCAGCCACCACCACTCGCGCTCGGCCGCGCGTTCCTGTTATCTCGCAGCTCGCTTCGACTTCCCTCGCTCCCCCGCATGCCGCCTCGTGCCTCGTCCCCTCCCCCGCGTACCGTGCCAACCAACGAGTCGGAGCTCGGAGCCGCTTTCGCTTTGTGCGCGCCGGGGCGGCGGTACATCAAAGCCTTCTAGTTCCCGCTCCGGCCTTTGACGGTCGCGTCGCGGCCGCTCGCTCAGTCATCGCTCGGTTGTAGGCGATGCCGGCGCGCCGTACATGAACGGATCGCGCTCGCGCGCGCGCGCGCGCTCTCTCTCTGAGCGCACGATGAGCGCGAGCTCCCCGAGATCAGCCGCGAGTTCGCCGTTTGCTGTTCGCCCCACGTCCGTCGGATGATTCGGATTCGCGATACGACGACGAGTCGATTTCCGTTCAACTCTCGCCAAACGCGGATGTACTTGAGTGATTACGAGGTAGCCGCGAATGCGTTTGGATCGTGCGATGCCGCCTCGTGGCGGCAAGTGCGCGCGTATCAGCAAAGTAGCCACCAAGGGGCGCCAAGCGCGCGATCAGCAGCACGTCTCCCTGGGTCTTGTGGAAACCGAGGGAACGACTATGGCGATGGCGATGGCGACGGCGACGACGACGACGGAGACGGAGACGGAGACGATCACAGCGACGGCGACAATGACGACGACGACGACGACGTTGACAACAACGACGACGTTGACGACGGTGACGTCAAGCGGAACGGCAGTCGCAACAGCAAGAATGGACAAGTCCGCGGTAACAACGGCCGCGGCGTGCAACGAGGGTCGATCGCAGTGGACTGGGCGCATGCGCCAGTCCCTGGAGAGCAGCTCCGAGCCAGCCCGTGAAAACGGTACCCCGGTGCATCGTTATCCGGAAAGGCAGCGACGACGCGAGAGACACATCGCGGGGAGGAAGCCTCGACCGGCGAGAAACACCGACAAGACCACCGCCGGCACCTCATGCTCCTCGACATCGTTGTCGTCGCCGCCGGCGCTCTCCTCGCCGTCTTCTTGCGCGTCCTCGCGTCGCTCGAGCTCTCCGCCGTCGAGCACCTCGTCGCCAGCACGGTCCTTGACATCCTCCACCTCGTCGGTCACGAGCGATCCGTTAGCGATCAAGCCAGCGGTCAGAAGCAGGCGAAGAAGCACTCCCGATCGGAGCGACGACGGGATTGGGAAGCGGAGGCAGAACGCTGCGGGAACAAGACGGAACGACGGCGGGACGACTCATGGAGCGACGGAGACGACGACGTCGGTGTCGATTTCCTCCTCTTCCTCCTCTTCGATCACCGTGTCTTCCTCGTCGCCATTCCCCTCCCCAGTATCCACGTCCTCCACATCTTGCCGGACGGCGACAACGCCGCGCGGCCATGGTGGGGATCACGGCGTCGCGCACGTATCGTCCTCTTCGTCCGCCCTCGAGAGGCTGAGAAGTGCTCTGGAAAACTACGACCGTAGTCGAATCTACCTCGCCCATGTTTGCTACCTCGATTGGCGGGATCTGCCGGGTAAACGGCGTGGTGGTGGTGGTGGTGGTAGTGGCGGCGACGACGGCAGCGTCGGAAATCGCGACGCGACGCGTAGCGGCGAGCGGGTGTGGGTGGTGGGGGCGGCGGATCACGAGGGTCACCACCGGACACGATTGTTGGTGGCGGGCCGTCACTGGCGACCACGTTGTCTACGCAGGGTCAACATGCTGAGCCAACCGGTGGTGTACGCCGGTGGCGGCAGGGGTTCTTTAACCGCCGATCTCTTTCTATGGTGGTTTCACCGCGAATTCGCTGTCACGGCAATGGCGATGCATCCGGACGGCGCCGTGCTGGTAGCCGAGAGTGCCGATTACCTGCCACCGGAAGGTGACTGCGTCGCCGCGGACGGTCTTGTACGGTTATTCGTTGTACCCAAGGATTGCATGGAAACGCGATTGGTGGTTCGAGAGTTGAGAGTGCGCCTGGCTACCGGTATATTATCGAGAGCCCGCTGTGGCGTTTACCGCGATAAATTCCCTTCGATCTTGGGCTTGCCCGATGAAGAGGGCGATCACCGATTGGACGCGTATCTAAAAAGATTCACGCTAAAGGAAGCGTTCGCGGACCTTCATCGCGCCTGGCTCAGTGTTCGATCGGAGACTTTCGCTCGAAGCTGGACGTTGCCACGCGATCGCGAGGATCATCCGCTCGCAGGATGCAACGGCGCCATGTTACCGCCCAGAATCCACGCGGTCGATCAGGAAGAGGATAGAATGTTGCTCATCGAGCTACAGAGCCTCGCCAGGGAGGTCGGACTCGAGATCACCGATGACGAACTCGGTAGTTGGATCCTTGATGAGGAGAGCGCGTTGGCGCGTTTCGTTAGGAAGAGAGAACCGGATGAGGAGCACTGCCGGGTGAAGATCGAGATAGAGACAGATAAATGGTTGGATCGCAATGACGACGAGGATGAAGACGGGAAGAACGACGGTGTCGAAGAGGATGACAGCGAGGACGAGCCTACCGCCGGGGAAGCTGTCGGACTCCTCTCGAGAGTACTAACTTGGATGGAAAGAGAACCTCTCGATCCAGGACTTCTACTGGCGGTCAGATCGATGCGCGATACCGCCGCACTTATGGTAAGCACCGCGGCTGATAAGAGACGATCTGTCGAGAGCCTTTATATATCGATCGTTCGCGCGACGAAGAAGAGAAACGGAAGAAGGAGAATGGAAGAAGAGAGACGGCGAAGAGCCCAGGGAACCGTGCGCGATCTCGCGAGCTTACGAACAGATTGAACTAATTTCATCGACTGTCACTTGACAAAGAGCGACTAGAGGGTAAGGGAGGCTGAACAAGTGGTGGGGTGGGTTACGCTACTATCCTTGAGGAGGGCACTCGATTTCGACGATACGTCGCGTCGAGACGAATGCACGGAAAGGTTGAACGAACCCTCGTGCCTCGAGAAGTACATTCCTCCCTCCGCAATCCCGCACACGGTCTTTGCAAATTAACGCTCGAGCTGGTCCTCGATAAGCACTTCTCGATAAGCTCCCCTTTGGAGCGAATCGAATTGGATATCGTGTTTCTTTCAAGAGTCGTGAACTGTAAATCCTTGGCGTTATCCTTGCACCTTTTACACCGTTGACGTTACTGCCTGAACTCGTACGATTCGTATTCGAATTAACGTAGCAGCTTACACTATCTATATCACGCATGTGCGTGTGTGATAAAACGTGGTAACATAAGCAGCGGATAAAAAATGCAATTTTTATTGACATAACGATAAGGATTAACGATGCTCGCGAAAATAGCCACCTAGATATAGAATATAGATTATTATTACGTACATTATTATTTAATAATGTCTTATTAATAAATATTAACAATTCAAAGATTTCGGGAGTTTTATCTACGCTTTGTGCCGAATATAATATAAATATATATTCAGCAATGACAACTCTAAATATCTTCTCTTTGATGTTCAGCGAAATTACAGAATAACATTAATCGCTCTCGCACTAAAGTATTGATACAATTTGATATACCGAAACAATATATAATACCTAGTTTTTTTTTAATACATTAAATAAATATTTTTATTTTGTAGGCAAGCAAGATGGGCCTGGCAGGGACGCATCCAGGTGGATTGCCCTTCTTCTGCCCGAACGGGGAACACTTGACGCAACCACCTCCCGCCCATATGGGTATACCCCCCTATGGCGCATTGGACGCGGGTAAAGCGGCCGCCGCGGCTGGTAAGTACTTTTTGTTATCAGCCATTTATTAGAATAGACGTCCACATATCTCTAGAACTGTTTTGAGTCACGACAATTTTCACAGGTCAATTTCTCTCGTTTGACCTTACTGCAGGTAATCTCTTTTGTTCGAATTAAGTTGAAAGATTTTGCAAAAGTTGTTGCATCTTTTAATCTGTTTGACAATCAAAATTTTTTGACGTATCGTAATTTTCGTGCCGTACGTAATTGAGGAATTGCAAATTGTTAAAAGATGCCTTTTCGCTGATAAGTTAATAAATTGCGTATATTTGATATATTTGGTTATTGGTGAAAATAAATTCGGCACTTTTGTCATATTTCGTCGTTACTGTCGTAAAGTGTGCAAAATATCACTTTTATGGAAGTAACATAGTGACATTGACAATCAAAAATCACAGATTTATATATTTTTAACCGATATATCAATACGTTTACGTATTATTACGTTTTGCAAAATATCTTGATCGCAAATATACAGCCGTTGATAATATAAAATCTCTCGACGCACGCGCTTTCAACATGAACTTTCAACTACTGACAATACGCTGCACAGTCTCGATATCCCCAATGCGTATCGGTTGAATCAACAATTCTTTCACGAAGTTAATCCGCTATTGTCCGGCCAAATATTGACGTTCCTCTCGAATTGTAATTGATGGAATACTTCTCGTCCCGCTCGCGTAATCGACACGCTCCGCCCCGTCGAGAGAGAGCTTTATATATAATTTTATTGTATCGAGCTGCGCAAATATTAACATGGCCGTTACAACCCGACCCAAGCGAGTCCAGCTTGTACCTGCCCTTTGCGCAAACCGTTTGTGACCGCGTTAACATACGTTAATCTTTGTTACAGCAATTCGGTAGACGAAACACTGAATTGCTATTAATGTATGAATAAATCTGCATGAATAAATGAACAAAACAATCCGTATTGGCAAACCACTGATATCAAGTCGTAACAATAAGTCTCTGAATATACAGATTGATGTTGCAGAGCACGTCCTTACTGTCCTTACTGTCAAGTATTCTATTCCCTCTCGGGAATCACGAGCGTATTTTCGATGCTCTCGAGTCAAGTCGAGTTAAAAAGTCTGCGCCAATACCCTAGCTTCTAATTGAAGGAATATTTTTTATCAAGTCAAGAGGCACGATGATATTGGATTCAAATGGAGGCTATGAGGGGGTGGCATAATCTTCGAAGATGTTCTGCGCGAGAGAGAGAGAGAGAGAGAGAGAGAGAGAGAGAAAGGGGAAAGCAGAAAACTGGCATAAAATATAAGAGTAGAGAAGGACTCATCATTAGGCTAACTAGTCAAGCATGAAGCCTTCCTCTGGGTCAAGGTAGTTTTGTATCCGCCTATTTAGTTTTGACAGTTTCTGTCCTCAATCTATCCTTGGAACGCTTCCCTCTTCTATCAACTTCGTATTATCGTGAAGGTTCTACTATTGATACACTATCAACGCTCTTAGATGCGACCTTGAGAAGTTTCGAAGTAGCGTCATCACTGGAAGAGCTTAAACATCGCTCCTACTGATTTACCTTAGGATAGAGTTTTCATCGCTTTACATACTTTTATAATATATTTTGTGTGAAGAAACTTCAAGGGTTTTCCTATCATTTTATCTATAAACAAGTACGAATAAGATATTCTTTATCCCCTATACTCTGAAGTATGCAGATGTTGATAGCATTTATGCATGCGCGGCGGCTCAGGTTCTTTGTCTTGTAAACAAGGGAGCATTCCGTCTCTACTCTTCGCGAACTGAATCGAGACTCAACCTCACCCTGTCTCATGCCCTTTCCTTTGCTACTTCGGAACGACAATCTCCCCATTTTTAATACTTTCCCGAACCTATCACATATTCGCCCATTCTCTCCCCCACCACCAGACAGTCAAGTACCGCGGTTCTAACTTCTTTTTCTTCCCGTTTACTCTTTGCTCCGTGCCTCATCTCCTCATCTGCTCCGTACACTACCCCGTTCGTAATCTCCGTGTCCATTCTCTACTTTTTTGTTTCTCTTTCTATCCGCTTCTCTTTTTTCCCCTGAGGCTCCTCTCCTTCTTCCTCGTCTTTTCCTTTGTTTTCGATTTGTGCAATTCCATGATTTCCTCTCTTCCATGCATGGATATACGTATATTTCTAATTAGCTTCACTTTTCGATCTCCGTTGCATGTATTTAATTAAAAAGAATTCCATGATAAAGAACAATAAAAGAGAGCGAACGGAGAAAGAAAGTGAACTGGTAATGGAGATGAAAAGACAGGAGAGTGAGATGCAAAAAAAATGGGGATATGGCTATACCAATCCCGGCGTTCCGTTTCATCAAGACTTCGCCATTGATCCGCTTAACTTCTCTCTTTCTCTTTTATCTGTCATGTTTCCTGTTCCTTATTTTCTTGTTCTCTTACTAATGTTCATGTCTTCTTTTTGCTGTTTTTGCATGTTTTCTTTTTTGCACCCTCGGAATGTATACATGGGCCAATCACGGATCTTTCGGCAAACAATCGCAATAACACGTACACCCTTTTACATCGTCTGCACTTGTACAAGTTTGTTATTAAATCTTTATTGTCGATGCGCACCCTACTGTTTTGACTTTCATAATCTTTATTTTTCTAGGATTATTATACCTTTCTTATCTTCTGAGAACAATAATAGTAATTTTATATTTAGAATTTCAATAGATTATGTTTTACTTCTTTCTCAAAGAATTCTCAATACAAATCTTTTATTCTGTTGATTAAGTGCAAGAGAGAAATAGATGTAGTATTAATTTTATACGAAAACAAATAACTTTTTTATTCAAATTAGTTTGCAACAAAATATTTTTTGATAAAGCTCTTGATGCGCTATATCTAGAATTTTCAATAAAATGCTTGATCTCCAAAAAAACCATTCGTAAAAATTATTTTGCATATTTCTTATTCTTTATGGTATTACCAACGTCGTTAAATTTTTGTTTAACCGATTGAATTACCTTTTAAAAACTAAAAGGAAGAAAGGAATGAAATGTTAGTAAAATTTTGATATTTATTAGTAGATAAAATTTCTCAAAAAAGGAGAGAGAGAATTTCTGCTTTGTTTCTTTTCACACTACTTCACCGCTTCCGCTCTTATTTTCACTGCACCCATTCAGTTTCCGAGCTTGTACTACCGGTTTCCGGAAGCCGGACGGGTAGAATTCACGACAATAAGGTTTAATAGAGCGAAATAGACGAATTCGCTTGTGGGGTTGGGCGAAGCTACGAGAAGCAGTTGGAAAAAAGAACTCTCGAGCACCGGTCGAGTTAAAATCGACTTGGATGGAAGCAGGAAAAGAGTGAAGCGAACAAATGGGAAAAGAAGGAGAGAAAGAAAGAAAGAGAGAATATCGCGGTACACGGAACATCGGGAACCTGAGTTGTTCGAGAATAAAAGAGTAATTTTCCGGATGGTGAGATGCCGATAATGGGGTTGCAGACTGCCGAGTCAACTGGAAAGTGATTAAGCACACATGACGGAATCCACGGACTCGTCAGGATATTACGAGGCACCCCTTTCCGCTATTCTCCTATTCCTTCGTTCTCTCATTCACATCTTCGTGGTTCTTCGTTGTCTTCCCTCTCTGTTTCTCCTATGTTTTTCATCTCCTCCCCCTCTCTCTTATCTGCTTTTTTGTGAATGTGCTCCCAATTCCTAGTACTCTCTTGAACATCTTATTAGACGAATATAGCCTTTCTATTTTATCGATTACACGTTTCGACCTAATCAGCTTTGAAACGGCCTCATCTTCAACCCTTTTTTATCATTAACTGAGATTAAGTCGTGCTTGCTTGATTTTAATTTTGCCTGTTCCCATCCGCTTACCCGAAAGTTTGAATATGAGAGATTTTAGTTTTTGATTTCGTTTTCTTATTCTACGTCTTATTATAGATATAATATTAAACTTAAAATCTTTTCATAAAAGAAGGTGGTTAAAATCAAGAAGTAAATAATAAACTTATTAATGATGTATTAAAATTTTAGAATGTTTATATATAGGTACACATAATGTGTAATTTGTTCCATGATTTATACCCAAAGCGACGTAGGCGAATATATCGTGTTGCACGTGGCTCACAAATTCGCGCGCAAGATAAAATATCGGATTATTACTTTTACGTGGGATTAAATTTCGTTTCGGCAGCCATTGTTTTCACGGGCTCGAGTGTGCTTCGTTATTCAAATGAGATTAAAAGCCCGGGGCCGAGTGGGAGCCGGTCTCGTTACAGTCGAGTGGCTAATCGTCGTTATGCGAAGATCGAAAGTAGCTCCATTGTACAAAAAAAATCCCAGCATACGCGAGTTTTATATACGTCGTCGAATTTTATCTTTTTCTGTCGGTATTACAAATAATGTCGCAAAATAAAAGTAATATACTGATTTCTCAAAAGATAGATCAAATTTTTTCAATAAAAAAGAATACAAAAATAGAAAATAGAACATTGTTCGACTAATCTGATTATTTAAAAAGAAATGTAAGTTTGACCTCTGCATTTCGCTGTTCAAGGACGCACTTACATGCGTAGAGCGACAAGTAGTCAAAAGTAGGATATAGCTCACGATCGTTTAAAGTCGCAATTGTTTTTACCAAGTGTAGACGCGCTTCGTTATCTAAACGCAAACGGTATTCCAGAGACGGAAGTCCGATCTCTTTACGGTCGATCGGTCGACAGTCATTATAGAGTTGGGGATTGAGAGTGGCCCTATCCGGGGAAAACCACGCGTTGACCGATTTCAGCACGCGCGAGGGGACGAGAGAGAAGAGATTGTCACGGGGAATATGCCTTCGGGACATGTTCGCCCGCAAAACGCAAAAAGGAACAGGATGGGAACAGGCTGGAGAGTCTATGCAATCCGTTCGCGTATACTATGTCGAATGACATATAAAGAGAAAAAGAGAATAGCATCGCGCGAGAGAGAGAGAGAGAGAGAGAGAGAGAGAGAGAGAGAGAAAGAGAGAGAGAGACGTATTGGCCTCGTCAAGCGGTTTCAGGCTTGCCGATATTCCGGGCGCTTCTCGTCGACCCTTATGAAGCCAATTACACTTCGCCTCGCCAAAGGCACCCCACTTATATCCGCGCCCAACATTTCCCGGGCTCTCTTGAAGCCGCGATCAGTTCCGCGGCACGTACTAGTTACATTAGATACCGATGTAAAAGCGATATACCTTGTCCGTTATTCAACCTACTATAGCCATGGAAATGTATAATTTTACAATTTGTTATCCGAGTAATTTTAAACTCTCCTGCAGCTTCTTTTTGAACCTTTCTTTGGTTTGAGGGGATTATGTGTACTCTTATTAAAATTACAAGTTTAACAGAAAAACAATTTAGTTAGTGCATTAAATTTGCAAATTATTATTTTATTGTTGTTTAGCAAAAATATATAATTACTTAGCAATATCTGTGAATCTTTTGCATTTAAAAACAATCAAATAATTGTGTTTTTAGGGCTCAGCAAATTTCTAGTGTGGAATGTCCCCCGTAAAATCTCATTATCAATGTAACGCAGACTAAGCAGACTTGATCGATCGCAATTATATAAAAATCGGATTGATATCGATACCGTTCATCCGTCTGTCCAGGATGAGTTACGCGGCGTTAAATTTCATTAACGACTGTTCTCTGGACGACGATCCCGATGGCGTGTGTATTTCACTTCGTGTCGGGTGCGCTAGTTACAGAGGGTGCGGCCGCGCACGCTGATCAATGTCCTCCGTTCTCTCGGCACGAAAGAGAGAAAACTCGACCTCCGTCGCTTTGAGTGTTTGTAGTGCAAACCTATGCGATATATTAAAAGTATAGTTTTCTTTTCTCGTTCAATCGCGCGTTTCTTTGATCTTGTCGTGATAATACTTATACACGGATATGTCAAATTATTCATCAGTGCGTGCGTATTGCAATATCGAAAACTGCAACAGTTTTTAATATTTAACAATAACAATAATATTAATAACTCATAATACTTATAATAATAATAAAAAAGCTGCTATTCTCTGCAAATGGCACGCATATTATTCATATTTGATCTTATTTTTCATAATATTTATAATAAGAGATAGATGAAACTTTCATCTCATATATAGAAAATATAAGTAATAAGCTTTCCCCCCTTAATTAATGACCAGAAAAATGCATCCTGCAATGAAATTCGCTTGTGTTTGCTGCGATGCACAAATACAGAAACCTCCGTGCACCCGCTCGTTACCGGTTCGGTCTTTCGCGATCTCACCGCGATTCAATTGTACGTCATCACTTAGTGACCGTAAAATTGGTCACGCTGCTGGCTAATGATAGATTAAACGCGTTATGACGCCGTTAATCGCGGGTACGAGATGTGCGGTAGATTTATTCTTCGCTCTAACATCGGCATCGGCACATTAATTTGCGGATGTTTCAGCCTCGGTTGTGTCAACGAAATACAAGCGTAAGAATGAAAATAAAAAGAGATGACGGATAAAATTTCCGAAGAGTACTAAACACAAGTATCTAGCAATTCTATATAACAGAAAAATCTGAATATATGGATAAAAGGATGTAGGGTTAAATCGAGGAAAAACCATTTTATCAGTTATATTCGACATTGAATGAAAGAATGATATTTCATTTTTATTGTTATAGGTCTCACGAGAGCACCAATGTACCCCTTTTCGACGGGCCAGTATGCATACCCCATGCTTAGTCCGGAAATGACGCAAGTCGCTTCCTGGTAAGTGAAAACATATTTATTAAAGGAGAGAATTTTACGTCAGACACTATTTCTTCATTCTCTCATATCTGTATAAAAACAATATATTATAGTTTCATAAAAGCTTCAATTTAATGTAATACAATTATATCTATGTTATTCTGCGATTGGTTGCATTACAATATAACGTAACATTATTTCAATTTTAATCAAACATATATTCAACTGAATGTGTATGATGAGAGCGATATTCAATTTCGCGATGTAAACGCGTACGCGACATCCATAGAACAAGAATCGTTTTACACTCCTGTGCGCGCGCGCGCGCGTGTGTGTGTGTACACACACGTTATATTATATTTTATATTAATTACGTGTTAAATAATCGATTTGCGTTTCACAGTAACGCAAATGAAAAGTAATGGAGAGCATCGGATTTCGATCGCGCGCCGAAGCGATTCTTGGTGATTTAAAATCGCTCGACACTCAACGCAGATCGCATATCGCGAATTGTGCACAAAGGCTGCTAAATATTCATAAAAGTATCAGCAAAAACGGGGAACGTTACATGACGAGCCTCCTCTCGATAAATTTTTCGCTTTAGAATAAATTCTCTTTTAATGTAAAGTGTGCGGATTTGCATGATAAACGTCGTCAGGGTTTCTCTGGTTCAAAATATGCTCACTGATCTTGTTAGTAACGATTTTCACGACGCTTAAAGGTGAAGTTTTTTATTAGCGGCTTCTGATCTTTCTCGCAATGCCAATCGCGAAATTATCGAGGATCTTTAAAGTAAGACGCACAGATAATCGCGACGTATTCACATTCTGGTTCAGTTATCTGAACAAATCTGGACATTGGATAGGTGTGGGCTGCTTTGGTCAGTTGTCCTCTCAGTTCCAGTCTATTACATCCGATACGGAACTTGCCTCATCCTCGTAGTTCTCATAGACGTCACCCTCTTTTTGCGAAGGAGACAGGTCCTTACGATCAGGTTTTCGCTCGAAGCCGCCGTTTCCCCTGCTCGTTATTTGCTTTACGCCTGAGTCGTCCCAAATTGCGATTTTCCACGGATGATTAGGCTCCTTCTTCTCAATTAGAAGGACCCACAACATCTTTGCTCGCTCGAGACGAACCTAGCACGCGGAAAAATGTTGGACGTCGACATCGCGTGCACAGAATTTAGCTCTCGCGGTTTTCAAGGGGTGGTGTCCGTCCTCGAAAAGGAAGGAGTGGAGCGCGACAGAAGGCCACTTGCAATAATGAGGAGGTCGGCGGCGTTTTTATTACGCGAAGTGCATGGAATTCTGGTCTCTACGTTCTTGGCAATGGAAATGCGAACAGCGTATTCGCGAGGAGACACAAACTAATTACTCTTACGAGAAGCAGTTTGCATTGTTAGTCATAATTAATTAACTGTCCTGCTGATCGATACTGTGCAATATTATTATTATTATTATTATTATTATAGCGTTTTTACTCAACGAGTTGCTCGCGATACTTGAATTACAATCATGCAATTTTTATAGTTACTATCAATAATTGGTCAGTTGTTTGATTGAGAAAGTAACTTAAATTTAACGACAGTTACAAATAATTATTTTCATTTTATTGCTTTCTCTTTTTTTTAATTCCTGAAAGCTGAATTTTTTAAGATTTTGATTTTTTCCATTGGATACGTAATACGACGAATCAGACTGATAAAATTTATTTTACCTACAGTTTTACAGGTACAGTAGAAATCCCTGTACATAATTTTGTCAAAAATTTCGTGCTATACGGATAGAACAAAACGGTCGATGTTACAATGAAACGAGTGGATTAATAAATTTCCTAGAAAATTTTTCACTAGCGTCCAGATATCGAAGAAATATCTCATTGATTGGAAAAATGTTAAAGTTCTTAATACTGAAAGGAAAAATAATTCATAAAGAACAAAAGAATGGAGTGAATTCAAATAAAGACACCGAGTTTCTCAACAGCGCATATTTTGATACTCTTAACGAACTGTCTAATATCTTATTTTAACATCAACAGTCCTTTGTTTTCTATCTTATTTACACTTAATATTTTATACTTATCGATCTTTAGCGACATATATCCCCAGTTCATTGTTTGACTACATGTTAGGAGGCTAACGACAATCAGTTAAGACACTCTCTTTTAAATTTAATTACTTAACCACGATCTTGTAAGTTAATTTTTTCAACTATTAATCTGTGAAAAAGAGGAAAAAACATTTTTTCTACAAATAACCTTTATTCCACATTCTTAGAACTATCTTAACATAAATTTCGACAATGGACATTTTTTTTACTTTGGACAACTTTTTTTCAACATTGACTTGAATTTTCACGTGACATACTTTTTCTAGACACATCTTATTCCCGTTTCGTAACGTAGACTAAGCAAGAAATATTATTAATTTATTTTAATAACTCAACGTGTCGAATTCAATTTAATCGTGTAATAATTTATAATTCTAAACTAAAGACCATTAAGGTTTTCTCACCTTTGTCTTAGCCTCTTGTGTTTATCTTAATGTTTATTTTATTAGTGTTTTCTTAGAGTTTATTATGTTTTTAATTTTCTTTTAATTTACAATGTGTCACCTATTATTATGTATAGTACGGTAAACTGTAAATAAATGAATATTTACAGGCACACACCGAGCATGTACCCCATCTCGCCAGCAAACGCCGGTTTCCGAAGTCCATATCCCACAAGTTTACCCATCACGAGTTCTAGTTTACCAAGGTCAGTACAAGTATATTTGGTACTATCAATAAAAATTATTTTCTCGCTTGTTTTCTCTAATTCTCTCTAATTCACTAAGCTTCACCACTTGAAATGTAATTTCCTCGATTAAACTGTATTTTGATTTTTCAGTGATCTCTACCGGTTTTCACCAACAGGCCTTATGCCTCCGCATCCTGGCCTGAGTCCGCACGCACACGCTCTAGCGTCGCACGCGTTGGTATCCTCGGCGCCGAAGGCGGATCACTCCACCCTAGATCACAATCACAGGTTTGTTATGACTCTCAACTTCGTATCGCTGGCGACATCTGAACAGTCAGTAGCAAAGCCGACATCGATTATTCCCGTCTAATACCCAATATCCCTTGTCCTTCCACTCAGTTCGATAAACTTTGCGAGATTTACCACGAACAAGTTTCTCGAACGTCGGCATCACTATCGGTCACGAAAGTCTCGAAACGTTTAGCAATGACTTGCGAGCGATCCACGATTACGTTAATGATCTAACAATCAATTATCATGACGAGGACTGTTGTACATTTGATATACAAGGAAGAGAGCGAGAGAGAGAGAGACGGAGACAGAGAGATGCGGCAAAAAGAGGTGCCATAATCTTTGAAACGATGCGGCATAAACTTTCAAAGGCAATTAATAAACTCACCGACTTGCCGCTTGGGATAGTTTTATCTGCCAGCGCTTGCAGTACCATCATCGATTAATTACTCCGCCAAGGATGTAATTAATTTATAATACGTCGCGTGATACAAAAAATTTGTATGAAAAGAAAATTTTAACCTTGGCCGATGTTAAATAATATTTTGAAAAAATGATATACATAAAAAATGGTTCAGATCTACTATAGACCACAATTTCTTCATTAAGAAAACAATGCTAAATATTAACATAACTAAATAATTAAGAATGTAATCTTGCATTTTTATAGGAACTATAAATATAATAGTTGCAAGACTACATTGCGATTATGGCAACTCAGTTAATCTAGAGTTTATTTATGAGAAAAAGAGTCTGTTGATGAACGAATCAGTGGATAACTTTATTATTAATTCGACATTATCCATCATCGAGTGGCATTCTGCGAGGATATTGTTGACCATCTAGACATTATTTACCGGATGACGTTCTGTAGAATTCTGCGAGAATCTTCCTAACCGCCCTACGATTGTGTGCCGATTCAACCGTACCCCATGCGTTGCGTAAGCGCCACGTGCTTGGTTTGAGTTTTCGCTTGACAATCGATAAAAATACTCGAATAGCGCTGACAACTGCAAGACGGGTCGCGTACCAACGCAGCGCGTCTGCTGATAAGGAAGCGTCGTGCCGAGGGTGAGACGGGATAGTTGCGGCGCAAGGATCGTAGGGGGTAGCACGTCTCAACCACCCCGGAATGTTCGAACGACCGAACCCCTCGTCGCGTGCACTCTTCACTCTTCACTCCTTTGGTAGTCGAGAGAGCACGTATAACACTTATCGAATGATTCCCTCTGCACAGCGTCTGCGCCCGTTATCCCGACGTTGCCGCCGTCGACGCCGCCACCGACGCCAGTTATGTATTGATCATTACCCTCTTAAACAGATTTCTAATTTACATTAGTACTCCGGGCGATCGCCCGTCCCGCATCCGCGCATACAAAAACGCGTGGTATAAGCGTGCGACATACGCTCTGCTCTCTCTCTCTCTCTCTCTATCCTCCCCCCCCCCACACACACACACACACACACTCACATATATATACATTGCGCGCAAGTGCGAAGCGTCACGAAGGACCAGCTGACGCATTTTCCTGATCCATCGGCGACGCATTCACGGAAGTAGTAGCATCGCTTCTCCGTGTGAAATTCGTATGCGTTTGTACGTTTGCAACCCCATTACTGCCGCATCAGTGGTACAAAGCACTCTACTCTCTACCCAAAAGAACAGATTGGATGCCTTCAGTTTCAATCTTGGTGAATAAATCGTGAGGATGCTGTGTTTTGCAGAGACAGATGAGGCGGGGACGATAAATATTTTTTTGGATTTTATTTGAGAACGGAAGCAATCAGTCAGCGCGAGTGCAAATTATCATCGACCGTTGAGTGACGAAATACATGGAATCAGGCGTAGCAGAACAAAGTTCTTCGGAGAGGAACACTGATATATCGAGAAAGGAAAAGGAGAAAATTGCTCGGAGAAGTACGAAGGTCGCGATATCGAAGTGATCCATCCTGCTAGGTCGCCGCACCGCTGGCAAGTGCTAGCGAGTAGCGAGTGGCAGCAGGATATCCAGGCTGATGAGTGGTCGACGTCGACGGCAGCGCCGCGACAACGACAGTTCGCCAGAAAAGGAAGAGTCGCAGCGGCACGTAGAAGAGGAAGGCCGCGGAGAATGCGATATTCGTTGCATCCCCCCCACGGCCACGCTGCGCTCCCAGAATCGTAGAACCGGCTGATGGTAGGGTTGTCTCTATCGCCGCGAGAGCCATGAATCGCGATGATGCCACCCATCCCGCGATGCCACCCTCGCGCAACCCCGCGCCACCACTCCCCCGGCCACCCCCAGACTCGCCGATAATCAATCGTCGTAACACCGGTCGGTGGTGATTCCGCTGACGCCAGAAACGAGCGCGTTTGAGACGCGCGGCGGAAAGTGGGAGAGAGATACGGAATACCGTGCGCGCGAGGGAAATCCGGCGCGAGGACACCCCGAGGCAACCCGCGCGGAGAGAATTCGGAGAACCTGAGATCGGAAGGGAAGGCGAGGTGCCGACTGCCAACGCATATCGAGAAAGCGTAGAGTTTTCGTGCGGGCGTACGCGATAAACGTCACTGGAAATCGAGACGAGAGGGTGCGTGTCGGACGCGATACGACAAAACGAGCGCGCTATAGTCGTCGGCGTCGGATGAGATAGACGGGGTGTTTGGTGGGTATATAGAGCCACCAACCCTCTGCTTGGCGGCGGTGGAGGCGGGAGGGGGAAAGAGAGAGAGAGAGAGAGACAGGGAGGGTGGGTGGTGAGAGAAGAGGAACGGAAAGCACGCAGACAGGGACGGAGAGAGCGAGAGAGAGATATGACGAATGGGTGACCGTGGGATGCCGCCCCTGGAGACATTTCACCGCACGAATCGCCGGGTGACGAAGTCGCGTCAACGACTGGCGCTGCCAAAGCGGCGGCGGGCGAGCACGAGCACGAGCGCGAGCGCGAAAATGAAGGCGCGATCAAGGACGGCGTAGGGATGACGGTGCCACTGCCATTAGGCACGTCGTACGTGCGGACGACGCGCGGCAAATACGACGGCAACCACGTACGTCTCGAAGGCTTCCAGCGGAGCGAGGCTGCCGCCAGCGTCTGGCGGATCATCACGGACGGCGCGTAAGTGTCGTCGTGTGCGCCACCGCCGCACGTCGTACGTGCTGTTTACAACGGGCTGACCGGTTTACGGGGCCCCGTTCCGTTCCATCGTTTTACGCGCTCGCTATAGCGCGACGGGAGCGCGAGGATGTGAATGGAGAGTGTAAATTCGTCGAGTGCCGCGGCTGGACCCCAACGAGCTTGTTGCCTACCTGCGATGCCGCGAATGACGGGCAATATTCTCTTTCGCTGGATTAACGATCAAGAGTAACAAGAGGAAGGGAGGGAGATGAGGCCGCCGAGGGTCGCGGCGAGAGGGATGATCTAAGACCCTCTAGAGTGCCATCGAAAGAGAGAAAGAGAGAGAGTGAGAGAGAGAGAGAGAGAGAGAGAAAGAGTGCATCGCGACTCGTTCGTCCCGTGACAATTAAGCGTCGAACAATAGCGCGGGTAATCGCGTGGCGTTTAGGATCGTTCCATGGATCGATTTGGATCACTCGGGCGGTGGGCCCGCGAGTAAGCACGAGGCAGTAGTCCCATATGTGGCGATGGAGCCAGCCGAGTGCCTGGAGCCGCTGAACTTGGTGATGAAAAAGGACGACACTGACGACAGCGGGCCGACCAGGACTGTGATCGGAGTGAAAATTGCGGAGGCGTCGATCGACGAGGAGGAGAAGGACGCGCTCGCCGTCGTAGCTGAGGAGAACGCGATCGAGGATAATATGGCGATATTCCAGGACGCTGTCAAGTCCGCCGAGTCCGGTGGCTTACCAACCGCGGATCACAAACTCTTGACCGCGCTCTACATGAGCAGTCTCGTGCAGATGTCGAGCTTGAGCGCGCCGGCATCGCGCGGCATCGCGCCGCCGCCATACGCCAGCCAGCAGCAACAGCAAAACTTTATGCAGCTACTTGCGATGGTGGAAGCGCGACATCGCATGTGGCAGCAGATGAATTGGCCCCTGCCGCAAAGCTTTCTGAGGAGCCCGTTGACCCTACCACCGACCGCGCCATCCTACTTTGACGGCGCGACCACGACGCCGACGCCGACGCCGCCGAGCTTGACTGATCAGCTATCCCAGAACTCCGCGCCGACCTACCCTCTGTCCTGCGCGAAATCCGAACCCCTGAATTCCGAGGTTAAACAGTCCTACTTCAATAAACGGTACACATACGCAACGACGATCGATGGACTTTGCAGAATTAGCGTAAATCGCCTCCAACAAACTCATCTTGAATATTTTTTCTCACGTGTGTGTTGCAGGTCAACGATAGAGCAGAAAAACTCCACGTCGTTACCTACGGACAATTCGAAAGCTCAGGACACGGGACAACAAAATAATCAAGGTAAGGATACGCGGGTAAAATCGCCGGTACGCGTGCATAGCCACGGTGCTGCGAAAGTATAAATATCTGACGCTATCGAGGTGGAGATGGTTCATGTCATCTCGTTGTGTTGTTTCGACAGATAAAAAGAAACCCCATATAAAAAAGCCTTTGAACGCGTTTATGCTGTATATGAAGGAGATGAGGGCGAAGGTTGTGGCAGAGTGTACCTTAAAAGAGAGTGCCGCGATCAACCAAATATTGGGAAGACGAGTGAGTAAACCTTCTATCTAAAAATTTTTCAGACTTGAAGTAAATTCTTCTACATCAGAGTAGCAAATTTGGGCTTGTGTGTGGTTGGCTTATCCCAATTTAACAGTTCTTTCTTTATCGAATATCATAAATGATTATCATCTGCTAATAAGATATAGAAAATATTTGAGCTACATTCGGATTGTTAATAAAATTTTTCTATTGCACTCTGATGTAAAAATAATTAAATTGTGCAAAAGTCAATATTTTCTCTTATCTCGTAATAGAATAAGATTTTTTAATTATTTCATATATATATGTATGTAAACATAGAGAGAGATAGAGAGGGGGGAGAGAACAGAGAAAGACAGGGAGAGAAAGAGGAGAAATACATCTAATTTGTTTCTTACCAGAATTTTCATTTCCAGCAATTTACTCAGTTTGCTCAAGTCTACATTTTCTTTATATCGAACCGACTACGTTAGAGCTACTGAATTAATATATTTTTATATTAGAAACCAAAAGTTTTGCTATTCCGGTTTTAACATTTAAGAGATAGAGAAAGAGAAAATATTGGTTGACCGTTAATTAAAATATTCCAAACGAGTTTTCGTTTTGAATACACGGGTACTGCATGTATTTATAATGCTTTTGTCGAACGAATCGTCTATCGGATTACTAATCGGAGCTAACTAACTGTACCTACTAGTATCTCAGTAAGAATAGAGCATTGTAGGTGGGATCTAAGGAAATCTCAGATTCGCCTTGATAGAAAGAACGCTGGGGCAAAAGGGGAAGGGTCGAAGAGTGGTTTTTGCGGGTCTCGTGAGACACACGTGACGAGTCACACGAGTCAATGATAGACTTGTCCACTTGTCGCTAGTGGTAGATAAGTTCGAGCGAGCGAGCGAGCAAGAGAGAGAGAGAGAGAGAGAGAGAGCGAGGGAGAGGGAGAGAGAGAAAGGGAGGGAGAGATAATGGGGAAGGTGCACGGTGATAAATACTGTGAGGCTATGAATCTGTGAATCTGAATTTTGGGGGTATGACACGCAGTGGCACTCGCTAAGCCGGGAGGAGCAGGCGCGGTATTATGAGGCGGCCAGGCAGGAGCGCCATCTCCACCAACAACGATATCCCGGCTGGAGTGCCAGGGATAACTACGGATATGGCAGCAAGAAGAAGAAGAGGAAGAAAGAGCGATCCGCAGATCCCACCGGAGGTACCACTTTCCAGTGCTAGAACAGCAGGCCCTTAATAATTCATTATATAATAATTGCTAGTATATACTTATACTGGTTGATTGAAACGATCAAAGTCTCTGTGCGTTTCTTTTTTCGTACGTTTCTTTTTTTGCGTTATTTATTTATTTGTTTATTTATTTATTATGATTTTCTGGCATTCAATCTTTTTCCACGTGCAGGCTATATCTATTTACCGACATATATGTACATCTCTTGAATATTTTATATATGTACATATATGCATATATGTATATTTTTTCGTTTTTTGAAACTGAATTGGATTGGATTGTCTGTGGGGATTGTGGAATGTGGCACAGCAGAGAACTAAAAAAAAAAGAAAAGTACAAAAATAAGAAACAAGAAACAAAAAGAAATGGAAGAAAATCAACGCGAACTCTCGCGGCATGCAATGCAATCTCTTTTTTTTTTATCTGGCCAAACTCCCTAAAGCGGTATTCGTTCGGTGAACAAGAAGAAATGAGACGAGACAAATAATATCGTCGATGATGCGATAATGAGAGCGAGAGTGAAAACCAAAACCTTAGGTACGGGATGTCTGGTAGAGGACCTGACCATTTTTTCTCCTTTTTGTTTTTCTTTCTCACCACGGCCACGGGGCGACATCCGCTCGCAGTCGCTTCCCTTTTAAGATAAACCGTGTTACGGCAATTTAACGAGAACTGTCCATCGACGATGCCTCGTCTCCTTCAAAATTCATTTCTACTCCTTCTATTCTCCCGTTCTCATAAACATCCACATTTCAACATACTCGTGAAATGAACGGAGAAATACTCCTTTACAATTTCAATGGCGCAACTTGTACGTGGAGAGGAATTGGGGCAGGTGGTAAACGGAAATACACTGGAGGAACATTTTGCGGTTTTTGTTTTATACATATATCTTTATGAAGAACCCATATCACCGAAAGAATTGAAAGATAGTGAAACCTAATTAAATCGTCAAGCGTAAATGCAATCGTCTAACAGCAGATTTGTAATTCTCAGTTTTTTAATCACGCTTTAATAAGAGTGAAATATAATTAATAAATTAGAAAAAATTTTTCAGTTGGCCGAAACAGTATATTATTATTATTATTATTATTATTTTATAATCTTATATATCTTAAGGATTATATCTTCCACTGATTGCAAGTACATCAACTATATATGGTGTTCTTAAGAAATACGTTTTCTTCAGTGTATAAACATGCCAACGTTATTTTTTTTCACTCTTTCATCCATACGCGTACTCCAATAAAATTATTTACCGTCTACTCACTAGGTCGTATTCTCTATCAGACACCCTGTATGCCTTAGGTTGTTATTAATATCGACCACATGCGACGAATAGCGGTGCGACCGAGGGGGAGGGGACAACTTAGGCTGTTCTTCTAGCACTTTAAACGGAAAGTAGGGACCCCAGTGTTACTGAAATGCTATGAGGCAACGAGATATTGCTAAGAAAAAAATAATAATGAAATAGATAACGAAAAAGTAATAAAAAATTAATTTCTAAATAAAGTGAGCTAACTCTAATTTTTATGCAATTAGGGTGGCGGCAGTAGCATTAGTGAATTTTCTTTTTTCTTGATTAAAAATATTGTTTAGTCCACACACGGTTCATGCACAATTACAAAAAGTGTTTGGTTCTCTCTCGGTAGTGGCACGCGCTAGGGCGAGAGGAACAGGCCAAGTATTATGAGTTGGCGCGACGGGAGAGACAGTTGCACATGCAGCTGTACCCTGACTGGTCTTCCCGCGCAAATACCAACCGAACTAAGAAGAGGAAGCGCAAACAAGACACAAACAGTGATCCTGGAGGTACCCACATGCCTCACTCCACACATTCTTACAATCCCCTCGTCATAAGGAAAGAGCCCCCGCCCCCTCCACCCTATTCATTATTACATATATACTATTATATTATATTATACATTCTTATATTGCTACACTATATTATGTTGCATGTTTCCTCCCCGTCTTAGGGGTTTTGGGTCGATATCTATATTATATTTCATATATATATATATATTTTACACAAACACACACAGAGACATATATATATTTGATTATGACTATATTATTAATATTATTATACACACGCATATACGTTCATATATATATATACATGTGACTCTATTATATATATATATGGTCTCTTAAATTTTAGTCACGAGTACGGACGTGCACATACGCATGCGCACGTGCGTGCCTACATATCTGCATTACACATTGGCAACATGTGACACATATTACGCATAGGATATACATGCACATATCACACACACGCGCACACACACACAAAATCGAGACAAACATCATGCATTTTATTATTAATTACGTATACAACTTTGGGGACGCTGGCCATTTTGCATTTATACAGGGACCTACTCCGCAATCAGACAATCCTGAGCGTTTAATTTTCTTTCAGCCTTTTTGCCTCTTTCTCTCTCTCTCTCTCTCTCTCTCTCTCTCTCTCTCTCTCTTTTTCTCTCTCTCTCTCTCCTCTCTCTCTCTCTCTCATATTTTCTTATTTTATAAATATTTGTCTCTTTCGTCTTTTTTTCCTATTATTCTTTCTCACTGTCACTCTCTTATTCCTGTACTTCGATTCTTGATTCGTACATTTATTTTTCTTTGATCGTTTCAATGTTACCATTTCTTGATTTTTATTCTAATTTTATTTTATTATTTTTGTTCTGTCGTCACTTTTAATCGAGTCATTTAGTTTATTCTCGACCTCCACATACGAAAATTTTGTCCACTAGCACTCGCGCGATAGAGCGTTCACATCCATAATATTTTAGATATTTTTTAGATATATTCCGGAGCTTGCGTTTATAATACAAGTCACGACATTTCAACTGAGTAGATCTTTGATCGTGTTTTTAAACTGTTTTAACGTTAACGTTGCATGCTATATTATTTGTTTGACAAAGATATGAGCCATTTATTTGGAAAGTGACGTAAGTCCGATCTCTGAATCAAATTAAATTAATTTATCGTAATATCTTGTTGAAATTTTTACTATTTTAAAAATAAATTTGCATCGCTTTCAAAATAAGTGATTCACATCTTTGTCAATATGTGTGGATCTTTCCTCGAAGACTATCAATCTCATAGAGACTATCAATTTCACGAGATTATCTAAAGGAAATTTACGCAATTATACTCTTGTATTTCTTATTTGTCCGTGACATATTTTCATGTAAAATCTATTTTTTGATGTGTTACATTTGATATCGATAGCATCTTCGATGAAGATCTTATGACATATCGTTTTTTACAACCCTTTGAGATCGTGACACCGAAATAAATTTTTGTTACATTTATTTTAAAGGACTTTTATTTAATTATGGAATTATATCTACAACTTTAAGTAATCTGCATAAGTTGCAATATATCGAACTCGTAAAATATTTCTCTGGAAGGCTTATCCGTATTAAAAATCCGTAATGCGTTTTGATAATTGGTGTTTTTGGATCTCAAAGGGTTAATCGTTCTGTTACACGCATGACTAGTTGACATTCGTTGAGTTCATTTAGCATTCACAGAAACATAAGTTTAACGCAAAAACTCGAGCACTGATTCACTCTACTACGTAGATTATGTAGTTATCGCATTGAATCGTACACGATAATTTCGCATTGGTTTGTCAATATATAACATCCATATATATTATATATATCATTACCTGTTTTTCTCTATTACGTGATTATAGTATTACTCAAGTTGGTTTTTTTTTACATCTTTCTCACACGGCGATGTCAATAACTACGTCATTCTTTTGACAGAATGTAATTATGTCAAATAGTAATCCATGAGCTTGCAAACAATTCACGATCATTGAATTAATCGTTGCTGTTTTATTTTTTAGGTAATAACATGAAGAAATGCCGTGCCAGGTACGGATTAGATCAGCAAAGCCAATGGTGCAAACCCTGCAGGTATGTGTGCCAATTTTGTGCAGCAACTTCCTTTCGATAAATCTTGTGCTTCAGCGATGAGACAATCGTCAGACCGCGCATACGATCAACGCGATTCGCGTATAAATATGTGTTAAATTTTACGGAAGTCAGTGTTTCGACAACGTCTACGTTTATCGTATCATCATATATTTTTAAAAAATTTTGTCTTGTCCGCCATTAAATCTGATGTAGAGGATGTAGTACACGAAACATCTTTGTTCATCGATATTGTTAATCTCGGAAAAGAGAATCCCGAATTTTTCCGCGTAATGTCAATCCTCTGTGTGTTTTACTTAAAATTTAACGAGTATATAATTTAATACTTGACGGTAATGACACTCGAGTAGCTACTAAAGTATACTCTTTAGAAACGACTGGATAATACGGAAACTTTTGTAAACGAATTTCGACATGTACTAACGACCTTCTTCAAGATTGCTCGCGACATATCGATCACGATTCTAGTATCCTCGACTTTCGCTATCTCTATCGGTCTCGGACCCCGTCATCCGTTCCGTCATCCACATGTTATATGTTATCTATTTCTATATGAAAGTTGAAAGAGAGGAGACACCGCCAAATGGCATATCTCCAGAGCGTATATGTATACAAGTATCGATGATGTGATACGATACGATGCGATGCGATGCGATGCGAAACGTCATACGCAACAGGGTCGTCTCGTGTCAGGAACAACTCGCGCTTGTGGTACTCTCTTCCTGTTGAATCTACAAGTATAACATAAAGCGAAAGAACGAGGAAAGAAAAAGAAAAGAGAGCGCAGCGCAAAGCTGCGCGTGACCGTCAGAAAATGTGTCTTCCAAAGAGAAAGAGAAAAGCAAAGGGATGAACGACCAGTCTCCTCCGTAGTCGCGAGTAGGCGCAACGTCGCCCAACGACGCCCAAACGTGTCCAACCGTACTTGTCTTGTAAATATCGGTTTCTAGAAGTGCACTTTCGTAGTTTGCCGCGAAGTCACGAGCCACCTGTGTTTTTAGCATCGACTATACATTATGCTTCATTGTCACGGCGTAGCCCAAATGCCCCAACTCCCGGCTGGGTTTGTGAATCTCATGGACCTCATTAAAGGGGCGAGAACGAATCCCATCGACGGTTTTTTCTTTTTCTTTCATTTATATTACACGATGAGAAAAGGAGATAATCTTGAGAGCGATCACCAGATTAAGCACCATTTGGAGAACGTAGTCTGCCAACGAATCTTGCCGATCTGGTCGGCATTTCATTATCGCGTGCATGGGAATGAATTAGAAGCGTGTAAAATTTTCGTGTCGTAAAGCGTGTAAAATTTATCCTGCCTCTTTCTTTTTTTCTTTCTTTTTTTCTATTCGTCCTGCCAAAGTCGAGATTGAGATCTGGAATACCGGAAGCACCTAGTTTGTTGCATTTGGACTTGGCCGATTGCACTCTGCATTGAATGCACGTAACTTACATACCGCCTGTATAAGACGTCATTGTGCTTTCAATTGATCATGTTATCACGGATATTTGAGAAATAGTTATTATATTAAAGGATTGTAAAAAACGTGTGAGACAATAGGAATATACGCAAAGCGTAGAGCAACCACGGATGTTCGCGGCGCTATCAAGTGTGCCAAGATCAATTCTATCAACTACCGCGTCAGAGCGGATATTTGGGAGACATATTTTCTGATCGATGCAACAATCGCTATATCTTGCGCCGTCTTTCTTCGTTCCGCTTCTAAAATCTAAGCTCGTTCTAACGGGGCCGGCAATGCTGCAATTACGATTTTTATACAACATTTAAACCTAAATTATCAATCGATTATCTTTTATTGCTAAAATTTTATGTTCTATTATTCGGAAATGTGGCATTCTTCTTTTCAGAAATATATATCTATATGTTTGTCAACTAGAAAATGTTGGATTAGCAACCATTTCTTATTTCTTACATTACAGGATAGTGATATGAAAGTAACGAAATTATGTCTGGCATCGATATCGTGCATTCCAGAATGTAAAAATTGCGTATCGCAAAAATTGATAATCTCGATAATCAAGTACTGGTAATCGTCGGCCTCGTTTTCGCGATTTTACTATCACGAGAGATTTAGGGAGCGCGAAAGTTAGAAAAGCGGTAACACACGTTCGATGTAGACACGTGCGTGTGGGTGACGACACGATACGGTGCGAGATTGAGGTGGGATTAAGTCGACGATATGTCTTAGCGAGAGAGCGCCCCTTTAATGGCTGGTGGTTGGTTTTGGCAGCCCAGTGGAGCATGGAGCGGGGATGGGCATCCACGCGAGCATAATCCATCACGGTGTGGGAAGTAGCGCGGGGGCAGGGGTCGGGGCTGGAGGCGGTGGAGGGACGGTGGGGACAGCCGCCGCCCCGCCAAATACCAACACTGCCTCCAATGCCTCCTCGCCTCAGCAAGAACCCACTTATGTTAATCTCTAGTCAAGCCTATCGCCTCCCTTCTACTGCAACACTTCTTCTTAAACAGTGGTCAGTCCCGACTTAAAACCTACGGGCCTTCGTCGGTCCTCGCTATGGCCGGCCAGCCGCTCGATAAATAGCTCGAATCATTTCGCTGTACCTCTCGTAACTAGATGCCAAACTAGATGCTTTTTTTCTCTCTGAAACTTGACGGGGACATATAGCTCGTTAGATATCATCGTGGGAAAGTACGAGCGAGGTGTCCCATAGTAAGCGGCACGACGGTGGCCCGTGATGCTCGCATTGTTTCTCATTGTTGTGGCTCTTTACAGCTTATTATTGTTATTTATTTATCCCTCTCGTTTAGTTGAAATTTACTCAGTGTTGCCCTTAGCATGGCTGATCTGTAATATGTATCATATTATGTATACATATATGTTTCTACACACACACACACACACACACACGTAACAATTATTTATTTCGATTTCGGAACGTTTGACACATAGAAAGTCTTTGTATATTTTAATTTTTTAGCATGACAGAATTCATACGATTAAGACCGGATGATTGCGTTGTACGGATGTGTTCTTTTTCACTTTTTTTTTTTAATATTTAATCATTTTTTTGTAATATTTTTTATACAATAACATCTTTTTATACGTACAGTAACCACTTAGATACTTCTTTGGAAAAAAACGCGTTGGCTGAACGCGTAGAATGGAATTTAAGTTGAAATTTTGCACAATTTCGTATTTTGTGTATATAATGTATCAGACTAAACCTCGAACTAGATTGCAACTGCAATTGCAGTTCTTTTAACAAGATAGCTGTTGTCATATCTATATAACATCTTTATTTTGTGCATTCTTATTTAAATAAAAGATAAAACGCGAGAATTATTATTTCTCTTCAAGATATCTTGTGAAGAACACGATACATTTTATGAGTACAAATCTGATGAATATGATTCCCGCGATTCGCATATATCAATGCCTTATGTAACAAAAGAATAATGTATGTTGCAATCCAGCACGAGATTTTCGACGAGTACTCATTCGTTGTCGCGCACTAAACGGATATTAACTTCCGTAAATTTTGTGTAATGCTTTGACATTCAAGTGTGACTGCGAGTTAATAGCAACTTTCGTCGTCCTCGGCAGCACGACCGATAAAACTAACTGATTTAGCTGAGAGATAAATAATGAGAGCCAATGGCAGAGCGGCAAAATGTCTCGACTGCGAAGCAGTTCTCGGACGAGGTCGGACAGGCTCACTTGTGAAAATTGTGCAGTAGCAAAACGCCTCTCTTCCTCTCGTCACACGAAATCTATTCTATCGATGTCCACATCTTTTACGCGACTGAAAACTTTACTTTAATACACTTAGTCGCAATATTCCAAGTTCCACGTAACATCCTGTATCCACTCTAGTACGTCAATTGGCCATTTTATGATAAATCGACGCCGAAAAAAGAACGCGGGCGCGGTTCCCCATGGAATTATCGATTTGCGGATGATCAACGATTCGATAGATGATGCCCCCTGGCATTTCGATTGAGTTTGATTTCCTTTGTCACGTATAAATTTCTTACACATTATGCTTGTTACGTCCAAAAATTTTGAGCATGGCATTTGCGAGCGAGTGATCAGTGTCGAGCAATCGAAGCATTGTCAGGCGCACAAAGATCGTCAATCCCTTCAGCAATTGAGGCGTTAGAAAACGAGATAATTTACTACAACTCGAGATGAGAAAAGTTTGTGCGTCTGACTTTGCGATGATGACGAGTAATCGCATGTTTTTTTTTTAGTTGGTAACAATTTTACATAGATGTAATATTTTTCATGGATACTACGCATTTCCAATGGTGAGGATTCCATCGAATATCGAGCTCGGCGTGAAATGCAAAGAAAAATTTGCACAATTGAAAAAAATTTCGAGACAAAAGCCAAATTAAAGTTAACGCTGTTCGACGTTTGCCTGATTTGTCATAATTCTCAGATCGAGGCAAGCTTCGGACAATATTTTTACAGTAAAGAACTGTACTTGATTTTATTTTAGGAAATTGTTAAAATATAAATAAAAAAATTTGTAATATTTACATGACTCGCTACTATCTAAATAAATTATCTCTCACAGATGGAAATCGCAGCGATCGAAAGACAACATTACGTCATGTTTCGAGCACACCTGGACGAGCGCGCACTAATCGGTTTTCTGTCGTTATTTGCAGACGTAAGAAGAAATGTATCAGATACATGGGGGAGGGAGGAGACGGCGACGGTGAAGCTGACGGTGAAGTCGAGGATGATCATTCGGAGGACAACCTGGGTAGCGTAGGAGAGGCGGGGACTCCTGAGGAGGACGAATCCCTGAGTAGTCCCGGAGGCCTATCCGCGTTGTCTAGCCTAGCGAGCCCTTCGTTGGTCTTACCATCGCCCTCGAGTCTGGCCAGTCCATGCCCGTGCCCGTTGACGCCTCCGGTGCCGCCCCCGCCTATGTCGAACACGAACCAGTCGGCGACGGTGGCAGCGACGACGACGACGACGACGACGGTGGCGGCGGCAGCGGCGGCGGCAGCGGCGGCGATGGCGATGGCGGGATCGGCAGCGCAACAACAGCAACCGCAACCACCTCCGCAGCCTCACCGCAACCCCGTCGGCACGAATCCTCACGACATTAACAATCCGCTCAGCGTGAACCAGCTGACCGGACAGTGTATAAAGAGCGAGCCCGCACCTTCGGGCCCCTCCAACCCGGCGATCAGTGTTACGTAGCCCCGGCCGGACCCACGTGACCGAACTGTTGCTACATGCGGTGTCATCTATAGGGTCCGTCTACGTATGCACGCGATGAGAAGGCTGGATGACGAGGAACCGACTGACATGATGACAGAAACAAAGAGAGAGACTTGGCAAATGAGAGATCGAACAAGTATCTCGCCTTCGTCTAACGTTTCTCTCGCAGTTCCAATTTGATTCAGGGGGGATCGGGTAGAGGTTCAAGGAGAGTATAATATTTTCGAAATGCCTGAAGATAATTCGAGTGGTCACTTACGAGTAATTGATCACGGTTTCGTTCAAGTTAGACGCAATCTACAATCTGAGCGGTACTGTTGACGATTCGGATTCGATTTCGGACACGCGGAATCGTGCAAATCGTCACATCGCCATTGTGGATTTATGTCGTCGCTTTTGATCGTTCTCTCCTGACCTCGCTCTTGTCCATTCGCCGAAGTACAGATCAGATCCAGTGTCCAAAGTGTCGGGAGTAACGATCAAGTCGTTACATACGTGTTAACGAAAGAACAGAAATAAATATTATGTGCAGAAATACTCAGGACCAAGTATTTGGTTGTAGTCACCCGCTCGGCAAAAAGACAAATGTAAGCGAGATGTAAGCGTGAGAGAATATATGTGCATGTATAAGCTTGCGAAGCTGGGGAAGAGCAAGGTGCACGTCTGATAATGCGACTGAGAAAGCAGGCTCATCGATGGTGCGCGTGACGCAGCTTGTAGTCCTTGTTACGTTGTGATGCCAATGACTGAGAGTCATGTTCCTGTGCCAGCTACTATACTCTAGAAAAGTAATTATATTGCAGACAAGTAGCTAGATGCGTAAAGCGGAGAAGAGCCGCAAGAAAGAACGAAGCGGCGCGCGCGTGCGCACGCGAAATGCGTTTTATTGTCATTCGTTTATTCGACCTCACCTCACACATCCAGTGTGTTAAGATACCTAACTTCTATATATATGGAATTTGTTATTTTTTTAAAAGTCTATACACACAGTGCGGTTGATTAGCGTGTAAGATCCTTATTACCAGCTCGTCGCTCACTTTCTACTCGAATATTTTTTTTCTTCCTCTCCCTACTCTCTTTTAATTCCCTTATTTCTCGTTTTTAATAATATTACCACCGATAAATGGCGCTATACGATCGATAAGGTTCTAAAGGCAACGTGGTTCTGTAGAACTTGTCAAACAAATTTTTCCATTTGTACGGAGTATATTACGTTGTTAATTACATAGTTATTAATACGTATTAATACTAATAATACGTATTAAACTTCCTGTTTTCATTGTCATTGTCGCAATCGACTTAACATCACTCGGTGTTTTAATCTTTTGATTCTTTCTTCAAATTGGATAATGATTTCGGCTATCGCTCGACAAATTCGCACTTCCGATTGAACAAAGACAACCACGGTAAATTAAAAGAAAGACTTTGGGATCAAGAGAGACGATCATCTTCCATAGGAAGATCGGAACGAATTGCATCAAGTCACTTGCGAACAGTGTCAAAAGTATTGTTTTGGGAGGATTATCCTGTAATATATTTCTCCTTCAAATTCCTATTCCTCTTTCCAGAAACATTTTCCGCCCCTCTTTTCTTACGTGCTAACGTGACATGAGCGTTCGATGAGCGTATAGCAATGTCCGATGCGACTTAAGGATTAGGCGATTTGTATAATCCATATGTGTGCGCATCAGAGAAATAAGTTTGCTTCTAAAATCGTGGAGTAGAAAGAAAATTTTTATCATTGGAACAATCGCTCAATGAATTAGGAAAGGACTTTAGGAAAAGAATTTTATACCTTGTAAAAACATTTTAGATTTTACTTATTTTTTATTTTTCTCTTATTAACGGAATTTAACATGCGCATTTCGGGCATTAGGATAGTGCAGGTTTTTGTTTCTAGATTTCAGTAAAATAATGTTACAAATATTTTTATTGGCAACTGTACGTTTTTTTCTTATGTTTTAATATACATGATATGTATATGCATTGTTTATCGTATCGGTGTAACGTGCAAATGTAAAACGTACTATTTGGGCAATTAATACGAAATAATATGAAATAATGAATATTTTTCATTATTTCACGAGTTTTTGTTGCGAAAAATCTATTACAGCCAGTAATCTCTTCTTTTCGTGAATGGAATAGAAATTGTTAATCATATAATGAAAGATTATATTATTAACAATATGATTCGCAATATTGTTTCGTAAAAGAATAGCTAGTTGTTTTATTTATCTTATCATTAAGATTTTTAACGTTGCTACTTTAACAAATTTTTATATTCTTTTATCGATTCAATGTTTTACATTTTTACGAAAGTTATAAAAATTTCCTAAACCTTGCAATAGGACATTTACACGGTAGTACGTTCCATAAGAAGCTAAAAAATTACACGTATGCGCAATTTCAAGGACGCCGAGTATATGCGATGAGAATTGTTAATGACTGATCTCGTTCCGTTACGCGTCATTTCAATGCGATCCTAGTTTCTCTTTATCATCTTTATTGTCTAAACTGGAAAGAAATGCGCGATAGGGGTTCTTTATAACATAACAATTGTTCCACAAGCGTTTATTCAGAGAGCAATTTCTCTTTTGTACATAAAATAAATACGTTTTATAAGATGCATTTGTTGCGGCGCATGGGAAAGTGCAATGGAGGTGCCAATGAGAGAACGAGAGAGTGTGAGATTGCGCGCGTTCGTGCGCTACGAAACGGAAGTAGTCGTTGCACGAACGTCTATGACAATATCTTTTCCCTTCCCTCCCTACCGCAATGTGTTTCTCCCTCTTGTCTCTCTTTATTTTTTTTTACTCTTTTATCTTTCTTTTTTTTTTTTATTTTATCGACTGGAATCGTCCAGTGTCTGTATAGCGAATGGTGGAAAAGCCACTGTAGAAACGCATCGCCGAGTATAGCAGCGAACTAAACGTGCCATAACAACGTCATGCCAATATTACCTATAATACATATTGTTTTTTGACATAATCCATTCAACCTAGTTCCGTCGATCGTGGAGCATGGGCCACCTTGCCCCCTTTTCCCCTTCCTTCCATCACCCTCTTCATTCGATCCATCGTTCTCTCCTTTCCTTCCCGCCTTCTTCGTTTGTCGATCGAACTCGTTAAACAGACTGAAAATGGCATTTAGTAATGACTTTTTGCGAGTGTCGATTTTTGTTTCAACGAATGATTTGTGTGTGTGTGTGGGTGTATACATATATATATATGATATATACTATGTATATATACACATCATATATATCATATATATATCATTTTTGAACAAAGCGAAAAATTTACTAGCGCTCGAACGAAAGAGAAATGTAGAGGATGCGCGTATAGGACGTTCGATCGGGGAACCAAAGTACTTACCTATCGAAAAAGTACGGGGCAAGGACAACCAGCAACGTCTCACGAGAGACGAGTGCGAGAAAGAAAAGGAGGCGGTGGCAATGGCGAATTAGCGATAGAGACGTAGCCGGAAAGGGAAAACGAGACTCGCAAAGTCTCATGCGAGACGTTTAAATGTCGTACATGCGCTTGTGTATATGACGATGACTGTTACGCGTTACGCCGAGGAGAATGACGCCTGTGACGCCGGCCGAGTGGGACCGATTCCCTCTCTCGACGGACAATCGGGTGCTCGGCGAGGGAAGCGGTATCTCTCTTTCCTTCTCTCCTTCAAAGAGAAAAGGAAATATCGTAGATTATCTCGAGCCCACCCGCTGCCTCTCTTTTCGCTGTGCTAGGAACGACGAGACGACGTCGCTTAGGATTCGGTGGCGGATTGCTCGGAGATGCGAAAGCGTCGCGTTCGACCGTTTCACATTACTGGGTATAGAAAAAGAAACGTACCCCTGGGACGCGAAATGCGAGCAAAAAGTCGCTCGACACGGCCTACAATCCGCTCGAGAAGAGAGAGAAAGAAAGAGAGAGACTAGAGAGTATCGAGATTTGCTCGCGAGTCGCAGATGACACCATTTTCCCCCGATGACGAGGGTGACCAAGCTCGTGCCGATCGAGTCGGGAGTTCGGAGCTCGTGTCTCGCTTCAAAGGAGCGATTGTACCATATTGTAAAGTATCAATCGACAGTTCTCAGCTGCGTTGTACAGTGTTTTCTAAGTATTTAGGCTGATAGCGCGCGTGTAATTGAGGAAAAGGAACATTGTATTTACACTAATAAGCGATCTGTATCATTCATTCTCGTATAGCCTGTACTCCTACTCATGTAGATGCTAAAAGTGATTTGTGTCATAAAGAAAACCTATAAATAAAATTAGCACTTTGAGAACGTTGTCGGCCGCGTGTACAAATTCTTTCTCACTTCCATTCATCTTTCGTCGGACGGGACACGAAAATTTTGCGTGCGTTTCAAGTTTGAAAGTCGTGGAATATGTTCTCAAACAAAATCCTTTCTGAAAACTCTACATACATGTAGATTTTACGACTTTTTGAGATTCGTGTCGCTGCATCTACTTGGCGAATAGAGAAAGGGAAAAATGTAAAAACACCGATGCGGTTTAAACGTTTAAAACGGACGGACGTCTTTCGTTATCGAGAAGAAATGCAGGCTCGACACGTTAACCGCGTTCAGAGTGTATACGTTCGGCCGCTTGAGGTTGCAATTGGCCACGAATATCTTGGCCATCCTCGCGATACTATTACACCTGAACATGCATGCGGCGCCGTCGTAAGCCGGTCTGCCTCGATCGTTTCTCGAGCACGGGTCGAACATGTAGAATTTACCGTAATGCTGCATCACGGCTACCGCTAGATTGGTCGTGTGCAATATTCCGGCACAGTTCGCGCGGAAGAACATAGCGAGCGCTTCGGATAGATCAAAAGCGTCAAGTATTCCCGCGGTGGTGTGATGATTAATGTGAACGGTGACCCTCGAGTCACCTACGATGAACACGGTAAGCAGCTCGCTGGGCGAGAGGTTCCTGGCGCCCGATCGAGCGGCTCGGGCACTCTCCAAATACAGCGAGTCCCCGTATCTGAGAACCGCATCGATCAGCTCGGAAGTCCACGTGGAGGGCACGTGTAACAGTCCCATTACAACGGCAACCGCCGCGATCGCCGTGCTCTGCAGACCCCTGTTTCTCAGGCTGAAGGCCCGATGCGTCATGTGTAGACTGCCACGCAGAACGCTCAACTCCTCGTCCACGACGTTGTACTCGTTCAGCGGCTCCACGTTCAACGTGCGTGTCTCTTTCGGGCAGGCAATTGGAACGGGTGGCGTCCCAATAATACGCTCTAAATATGGTCGAAAATCACCTGGACACGGCAGTGCCTCGATCACGGCGTTTCTCACGATCACGCGAGAGATCTCGAAAGTCCCGTATCTCTCACGTGGATCGATGTTGGCGAAAATTGTATCGTGCAAAGGTTCCATGCAAGCGAACCACATCACGCACGAGGTTCCGCCGGAATCGGGCAGACCCTGATCGTTTTTGGCTCTAGGATCGTACGTGAAGTAGACCCCTAGATCCTTCCAAATAGCGACCATTCCGCGATCGGTTACTAGAATGCCGGCACGATTATCTTGGAAAAATTTTCGCAAACCTTCCATGAGTAAAATTGGAGAAGAAGATAGCGGTTGTTCTCGTCGAGAACGATCTTTCTTCTTGCCTTTATCGATCTTTTCTTTCGTCTCTTCTCGCCCCTTCTTCTCGTCTTCCAAGACAAAAGGTGCAACCGCCACCAGACCGATCACGGTATTAGGCTCGATGTCAACGGTCAAAACATTAACACCTGAGAAAATGAATTCACAAATTTATAAGTATAAACTATGTGTAAAAAAGGACGCGCGAAGAGATGCTACCGCATCTGTGATTAATTCTTATATCTTTTACCTTTAACTAATAACGTTACCTTGTATAGTAATATTCAGAATGGTTATTAAAGCAGCACGCGATATTAAAGAAAAACGACGGACGTACATACCCACATGGAATACTCTTATAATGTCCTTCAGTTTCGGTCTCAGCTCAGTAGGTCTGGTCTTTCTTGTCTCTCGGTGAACGCCAATGCCGATCGCCAAAATTTCGTCCATAGTTTTTTTCGTCCAGGTAACGGGGCTCTTGACGACCGACATACCGAGTGCAACCACGCAATTCGCTGCTGCCTGTCGGCCGCGTAGCGTCTCGGGAAAGATCTCGTCACCCTGATGATAGCTTCCGCGTAAGATAGCACGTGCTTCGCCTCGTAATTTTCTGTAAGCGTTCAAAGGAGGCAACATCGCTGGTCGAATCGCCGGACTAGGATCAAGTTCCCAGGGTGGTGGTTTATTCCAGTCCAGTACGTCGATCGCGGTAATTTGATAATCGCCTTCGGTTCCCAAGTGGCGCAAAAGATATTCTACGAGAAGACTCGTATCTCTGAACCTAATCACTCGCGGTATCGTTGATACAATTTCTTCCGTAGTAGTGGACCAATCGGGTATCAGAGCGTAGTATGCGTTATCAACCTTCCATATGGCTAGATTTTGATTTCCCCGTGCGGTCAACGCGCCAGCTTCGTACTTGCTGAAAAAATTATCGATTCCGGTCTGCAAATCTTGAATTTTGGGAGGTCTCCCCGCAAGATTACCCGCTTCAACACAGTCACTGATCGTCAGAGCAATGCGTCGAGAGGACAGGAAGAACTCGTTGATAATTTCGTTTACTAGGGGTACGCTCCCAAGTCTCTCGACACACTTCGAGTGCAGCTTGTCGCCAGTAACGATAATTTCATCAAGAATTGACGGTGTCCACTGTCTCGGTTGATAGACCTTTATTAATTTTCTTAATATTAGTTATTTTCGTGCAGTCGAGTTAAACATGAAAGTTAAGTAAAATTAAATTAAATTAACACAGAGAGAGAGAGAGAGAGAGAGAGAGAGAGAAAGAGACCTTTGAGAAGACAATGGTCATCGCGGCGATGGCCGCACTTTGCTTGCCGCGATTTGCCTCGTCAAACTTCTCATCTGTCATAGTGACGTTTCCGTCGATACTCCAGACACCGTTGGCGAGTTTGGGAAAATGATGCCACAGATCTTCACTAGAAGTCGTCTTCTTGATACGTTGGCCTTTGGCGACTCGCGTCTCGTACACATTCTCGATTGAGACGGCATCGATGACAAAGTCGTCGATCTCCCGTGTAACTGCTCGAAGAGCATCGGCTAACGAGGAGATATCAGTGAAGAACATCACTGCCGCAGCTCCGTCCTTATCTCTGGGTTCGCCTTGAGCGTTCCTGCCCCTAGGATCCATCGTGAAGAACACTCTGCCCTCCCTCCAAATCGGCATCATTACATCATCTTGACGAAACACTCCCATCGCGTTTCCCTCGAAAAACTGTTCCAGCAGTCTCGTCACTTCAGTCATTCTTCCGGTGACAGATTCTTCTTCAAGATCGACCGACATTCGATTGACTCCTATGACGAAGTCTTCCGCGATTTCCGATGGGAGAAGATAATACCTGGGAGATTCCTCCTCCACTTCAGGTAGATTTGCCAGGTTCTCGATGGTGAGTTTATCGCCGATCCTCAAGATATCGTCTACGAGTTCGCGATACCACAGATGAGGATTGTAAAGTTTTGTCATGGCCAAGGTCGTTAGAGAGTTAGCGGCCTGCTGCTTATCTCTCGTTTGTCGTTTGAAAGCCAATTCGTTTCTCTGATCGATCGTACCCAAAAGTAAAGCGCCAGTATTGCCCAAATTGGAATAGTTATTCAAATCTGGCACGATCAATTTCTGTTTGTCCGCCTCGATCTCCTCGTCTGTCATCAGCGCGCCGATGGAGACATTCTTTAGCTCGTGTATCATGAAATCGTTTCCGCCTTCAACATCTTGCCCCGCATTCTTCTTAATAAGATCCGCTAACGCTGATAGATCCGAAGAGCGCACCAAGCAGGCAGAATTCTCTTCGTCTCTCTCCGCCGACAATTGACCTAATTTATCACGAGGATTCGGATCGAAATAGTAATAAAACGTCTCCTCTTTTTTGTCCTTGTCTCTATCTTTATCCTTGATCTTGTCCTTGATCTCCTCTTTGTCTTTCCACACCGCCACCGACAATCTTTTCGTCTCGATTATTCCATAATTTTTGCTCTCGAAGAATTGACGCAATCCTTCTTCCAGGTTTGGTAGTTTAGAATCATCCGATGCCGATAAATCGCCGACAACCGTTGCCTCTTCGACGTCGATGGTTACTTTTCGATTTTTGAAGTACAAGTTTTTCTTCAGGTCTCGGACAAGAAACAATCTTTCAGTTTCCTCTTCCGTTTCGGCAGGCTTGCACCAGTTGTAATAAGCGTCGCCCTCCTTAATCACTTGGTCGACGGTTTCGCTACTCCATTTCGCCGCTGGTGTTTCCTTCGCGCTCACCAAGGCCACAACTGGCATAGCAAGACCTTGAAGTCCTTGGTTCTCCTCCTCGAATAACTCGTCCACGTTGGATATTCCGCCTCGCAACACCCACGTCTTACCCGCTATACCGGGCTGAAACTCGTTCCAAGCTCGAGTGCCAGGCACGTCGTCCACGATCGTGACATGCCGGATAGTGAATCGGTCGTTTTTTCTCGTAGGATCAACGTTCTTCAGGAACAGCGCAACCAAGGAGTCCACGTTTGGAAATCGAATCACGCAACAAGTTCCTATATCCTTCTTATCCTTCTGTATGGATACCTCCTCCTTCCTATCTCTCCCCATAATTTTGATAGCCTTTTCTTCCCTTATCCTGATGCCAGCAGCATCGCAGGGTCGAGGGTCGAACAGATAGTAACAGTCATCCTGGCTCCAGACCGCCGCCGCCATTGAAGTCGTTTCGATTACACCCCCCTCGTTCAGCAGAAAAAACTCTTCCAGTGCCTGCTTCAGATTCAAAACCGACGGAACCTTTGAGCTAATTGTACCAGTCACGGTGATCAGATCGACATCTATCACTAGTTTATGATCCCCTATTTGGAACTTTGTATCATTTAAATCGGCAGCTGTCATAATTTTTATTATTGGCTTGTCAGATTTGACGTTAGCGTACAGCGAGTCGCCCAGCATCAAAATCTCGTCCAGCTTCGACCTCGTCCATGTCTTCACCGGATGCACCTTGTTCATAGCGATAGCCATCACGCAATTCGCTACGTTTTGTCCGCCCTTACCCTTGTACAGTTCGTTGCCTTCATGGGTCAAACCATGAATAATCGCTATTTTGCCGGGTAATTCCCTAAACGTGGACGGCACATTCACGCGCATGTCATCGTATGAATATCCTGTGTCAAAGTCGTTTCGATTCACCGGCAGTTCCGTGGCGAAGCGGCGGTCGATGCTATAATTTGAAATGGTGATGGACAATGGTTCTTTCCGTATCCTTGCGAGCGTATGCAACTTCTCGTCCCTGGGCACAGGCTTGGTACAGTCCACTTTGTGATCATCGACGTCCACGGGATTAATGGATCGTAATACATTCTTCCGGACTACGGGTGGACTAATGATGTCGGCTAGACGTTGACGATCGACGAATCCACGACCGACCTATAATTTTTTTTTTTTTACGTATGCATGTATTATATGCGCGTATGCGTGCGTGCGTTTATGTTTTTTTTTTATATTACTTTTTCTTTTTTAAGTAAATAATATATTTGCATTTTTTTATGTAATATACTTGTTCTCTCTGCTAATCTGCTACACTACTATCGCCATTTTACTGCTGCTATTATTACCTCTGTGGCACTCAACATGGTGACCTTGATGATGCAGTATCGAGAGTTGTAGCGCCAATTCAGGTTCTTTAACAAATGGTCATTCAAGTCATTGATGAACTTGAACCTCATGAGGCAAGCTGTACCACCAGGATCACGCAGACCGGTCTCGTCGCACGATGCCGGATCGTAATAGAGGAAACCGGCGTCGCCAGACTGACGCCACACGGCGACGGAATTACCCTGAGCGGTGATCACCCCGGAATCATTGTCCTTCAGAAATTTTCGGAGGCCTTCGGCAAAATCTGAGCTGCCACCCGACTCGCTAACGAGATTGCCGTGGATACCGTTGTCCTCGATATCGACTAGAATTTTGTAGAAACCGACATAGAACTCATTGTGTACGAGATTGGTCCTCATGTATTCATCATCCTTCAGCTGGTTCCTCGTCAAGCTTACGCGGAACAATTTGTCACCGTATTCGAGTACTTGATCGATGTGATTCCTCGTCCACTCCTTCGGTTGAAACAGGCGACCGTAAACGATGGCCACCACCGAGCACGGTGCCGCTTGTCGACCTCGACTTTTGTGCTTGAACCGGCGATCGCTCATCGCATGGGAACCTCGAAGAATAAACGAATGTGACGTTAAAATTCGGAAATGATGCCATCGTTTTCCGAAATCGCTGCGAGGTGGAATTTCTTTCCCTTCAGTTTGTCCTACATCACCTTCGCCGACATTGCCAAGATTCTCCATGCCTTTTAACTTCGGGGTGAAGCTTTATTTTTCTATTGATATTTCTCTCGAGATATTCAGGCATCCGAATGTACATGTGTGTTTCTTGTTCGTAAAAAATAAATAAATTAAAAAAATTTAACAGAGAGAGGCATATATTACGTAATATTTGTGATAATTCTATGAAATTTAGTACTCATTTATAATTAAATAGGACTTACCTAACCCATGATAAGAATCACTAATCACCGAATAAAAATGGTATTAAAGTATACACTTTTGCTTCGCGTTTTTAATGATAAATGATATGAAAATTATTGCAACACAGATTATTTTGCTTTGGGGTTGTTTCACTTGTAGATTTACGAGGAATCAATGATCAAAATAAGCCTTAGGCAAAGGAAGACATATGTCAAAAGTTTAGTTTAAAGCCGAAACAAAAGGTATCGTCAAAAATTAAACTTGAAATATAAAGAGGAATTTATAACGATCTTAAAGATAAGAGATGTACAGAGAAACGATCCGTCGAGTAAAGTATACCTAAAACTTTATTACAGCAACATACGAAAAATGTAATAAATATTATAAATACAGATATATATATATATATATATATATATATATATATATATATATATATATAAAGTAAAGCCAAATACAACTTGCTCTTCATTGTAATAATATCGATGTTTTCTAATGACGAATAATCATAAAAATTTATGTACAATGTACGGATAACAGAAATCAAACTGCTTATTCGCTTATTCAATCCTCAAGAAATTTAATACACGGAGCCGCAATTATGTCCCGCGAACAATCGAAAAACTCTATTGTACGTCATATAACGGTAATAAAATTTTGATTAGCTTTCACACAATAACAAAAGCCCTTTTGCTATTATTCTTTATTTACAACGCATATATTCCTTTCTATATTATACGTATATATACTTAACTAATCACATTATTGTAACAAGTTACCAAAAAATATCTACACGTAAAAATATAGATATGTATTGTATATACATATATAAACACGCTATTATATCTGCGCGCGCGTGCGTGAATGCCACGGTTGCAATACAATGTGTACATATATATACGAACTCTATTAATTATATATATATGTATATATACTTGTTACTTCTTATATAATTAAACATCAACAAGAGGCTTTTCCATTAACAGAAGAAGCTTTCCCTTATCGTGTGCGTGTAAATATATCATTTTTATAATACATATTTGTACATGTACACGTACAGGTATTTGCACATGTTTTACGTCTGCGTATACCTAAATCTATACACATGCTTGAGAGTATCTTTTGGCTTACATCGCAAGTCTCCATCCGGGAGATCCAAAATATCGTTCTCAACGTTGAGTCTGATCTAAGCTCTAGACATCAAAATTATTCTTTTCGCCGCACATGAAGCGTATCCGCCCCGAAGAGCAACAATAGTAATGCATATATGCGTAACGTGTGTGTGTGTGTGTATGTGTGTGGGCGCGCGCGCGCAAGTAAATGCGCGCACAATACATATTAATCTCTGCAAATATATATCCGAATCTATATATGTGTCCGCTTAGTCCCTTCTCGCATTCGTGTAACGATTATCGCTGTATGACACATATGTGTCAGCTGAAAATGCGCCTATGTACATTATGCATATGTTTCAAAAATATATCCCTAAATACGGCGTTATCTGTTCCACATCGAATGCGCTGCGCGAATGCCAGTTAAAAGTTTCACTACGAACTACATTAATCTTATTAAAATATATGTTTAACAGTTACACGCATTTATAATTTGAATGTCAAGAGGAAATATCAGGTGGCCATAAAGGTCACATCGGTGTTGATCCGCCAGTCGATTGCTACTTTATTAAAAGAGCGCGAGATCACACGACGGCGATTTATTCTTTCTTTTATTTATCATCACAGACGGAAAAGAGTTAATTATACTACTAACAACATTTTCGCATTTCTCCCTCCCTTTTATCACTTTTCTTCTTTGTAACTTTTGCATGAAACCTGCTTAATCAAATTATCAAATAAGTCTGATCATAATCGACGAATAATAAAAATATATAATAAATTAATTGTACACAATTTAACACGTCGCCAATTGCCCGACCAAACTGTGTGATAAAAAATACAGATTTGCGTGTAAACTTCCGCGGAGTGTTATAAGAAATGTTTTATTATTTGTTTAAACTATATATACATAAAGGAGACAACAAAAATTTAACTAAAAATGGTAGGGTTGCAAGTGCATTTCGTACTTATTAGAGATTCAACAAGTCGATCTTGTCACCTGAATTACGGGTGGACAAGATAACGAGTCACCCTTAACGCATTTTAAGCTACGATTAAATGTTACTCAACACTTTTACAGCATACATATGGTACACACGCGACTTTCATCGGATACTAGGAAAATAAACAGTCATGTGACTTGTTATCGCTTACTTGTACACATTATTAAATGAGATTCATAATCGTTCATACAAATATTTGAAGAATCGCGGCATTTTCATCGACATCATTAAATTATGTCATTCTTTTTCCTTAATAGAGAAAAAAGAGCGGGGCAAGAGGTGCAAGAAATCGTTAAAACAAAATGAAATGCGAGAAGAACGAAGGAAGAAAGAATCGTACGAAATATTGATGGTTATTCGTCATTTTTGTAACTCGATCTCTCCATGAATGCAAAATTGCCTTTTGCATTTCGCACGATTTGTATTACATTGCCTCTGCAATATATGTATGTACGTATGACAACATCCGGTGTATGCACAAGCGTACGACGATCTTATTCCGTGAAAACACGAATGCTTCAGTACTTTCTTCTTTTTGTTTCGTTTTTTTCTTCATTACTCTATTATATGATACTTTCGTATATCGACTAATGGAAGTTAGAAAAGAGCGAGCTGTAACTTCTAAAAATTCAATATCCAAGATCTGTTACGAAGTTTTCACGAATAAACTTATCCAAATCTGCGGCAGGCTATACGATCGAAATGCGAATCGACAATAATTTCCACATATGGCAGGTAAGAGGTCCAAATTCCATCTGCGACAGGCCATATATTACGTAATCTAACCGAAGTTACGGAATCCTTGATCAATGATAATATTATTATTAAGACTTTTTATCAATGTCATTGATATATATGTGTGTGTATCTATATAATGAAGATCACGCCTCCTCGCGACTCGGCATGCTTAATTTGTCAACATTATATGAATTAACATTTACTATTAAGCGTTCCTGTTTTGGTCCCACGAAATTGCACAATCGCTTCTAGTACTGGATACTAGGATATTTCTCTCCGAAAGAAACAATTTCGAGGATAATCGGCAAAGTGGAACTTTAATTAGAACATATACATACTCACGCGAGTCTACAGTATATTTTTGGCAATTTGTCTGTAAAATCGTTTTTCATCGGAATAATTCGTATCGCGAATGCAAAGTCAGGGACGACGACGTCTAGATATTGGAAGTCAAGACGTCGACTCAAGTCGGGAATCTGACTCAAAGATTCGTTTAGAGGAAGAAATCGGATTTTATCCTAATAATTATCTACAATGACCCTTTAAAGATTACAGATACTTTTTATTGCATAGTATCGCTCGAGTTTTTAAAAACATACATCTGTCCTATGTTTACTTATTTATTGTATTACTTTCGATTTGTAGCTATTTGAAAATATAAACGCCTCGAGCGAATTAGTATGTCATTGTATATAAACTCGAATACCCTCCTCCATCCGAATCTTTACGATATTATCATAAAATCCATCTTTCTATATCTATTCTTTATACTGTGTATAAATCTGTATAAAAATCAAACAAAAAGTAAATTCGGGCTGACTGGACGATACCTTTACGTGAAAGAGCATGGATATTGTGTCTAAGAGTTCACGATTGGATTACAAAGAAATGAACAACACAAAATTCATGCTTCAACAGTGAATGTGCAGTCGCTCTTAAAATAATACGTTCCAAGTATATTCTTTAGCCAACTTTTACCTCCACGTTATTAACCCTCAATTATACATACGTTTGTTTGTGTGTGTGTGTGTGTGTGTGTGTGTGTGTGTGTGTAAAATATATACAACAAAAGTAACTTCTTTGTTTTTAACAGCCTCTATGAAATCAAGACGAGTATTAACTGTCTCGGTTAGGGTGTTTGGCAAGAAACCGTCGAGGCCAGGGTAGAGGCCAGTCATATTGTCGTGGCACTGTGCCGCCCACATTCTTCTCAAAATACTTGAAAATGGAGAACCACCAGAGCCGGGCCAAAAAGTTATTTGATCCATATTGCTGCAAAAATTTCATTGTCATTAGCGATATATAAATTACAATGCAAATATTAATCGTTATTTCGCATGTAATATTCAAATTATTTATTATATCAAATGTCATGTTTATATGTGATTATAATTAACATTATTAAAACCATATTAATTATCAATTTATATAGGTAAACTATCTTTGTCGTAGAGTGGAAAATCTTCAATGCTCGAAAGTAAAACGTACCTTGAGATTTGGGTTGTTGGCTAGCGTGTGATAAATATACCACAGGCGCGTAGTAACGTAGTAAGCTATAAGTACATCCACAGTATAATGACCATGAGCTACCAAGATCATAATTACCCCGACGAGTACCGCCAGACCAGCTAACCAATGGATCGGTTGACATCTTCTTGGAGAATCTGAAATGCGTTACGAACCATTAGGGTTCGTGAAATGAAATTACGTCGGAATTACAGAAATACATCACGTATATCTGTATTCATTTCTCGAACAAATAACCAAGATACGTACACTCCTTAATGATCAGGTAACTGAGTACAAGCACGACCGTGTGTCCACTGTAAATGTAATCTCCGCAATAAGTGTGCTTGCCGTTAATTGACAAGCCGAAGCCGGAGATGAGCTGCAGGACTCTCTTTGTCACGAGAAGCGGACTGGTGTTGTTTGCCTTCGGGCTGCAATAGTAAGTTTTACTGGCGATCGGTACGACCGTCACGTACATCGTAACGCTCCTCATCATGTAGAGCAAGCTCATCAGCAGAAATATTCGTCTAGCTACTATGAATCTGTGGGAATAAACTTGATCGTTAGAAATCCTTGTCTTTAGGAAAGATCATTCGGCATCGATTTATTTATTTTGGATTTTATACGCACCTATGCTTATGAAAAATAATAAAAACCATCGCGGAATTGGACATGATCATAATGAGGACTTCCGAGACGTTAAGCGCCCAATCCTGAGCGGTGACATTGTCCAGCACTACGTCGGGAAGCGGTCCGTATGTGTTTCTATCTGGAACGCGCTCGTGTACCATCGCGAGGGAAGCTGTCGTCAGTATGAAGTTTACGACCATAAAGAGAAATGCTGTAACAGAAAACGGCGGCTTACATATATCCCTTTGCAACCAACCATCCTTCCGTTCGAATGTAATTATCGTGCCATTTTCTTCTTTCAAAAAAAAAAAAAGAAAAAGAAAAAAAGATGTTCCGTTTCCGAGGATGCTCGAGAGAATAACCACGGCATTAATCGACTCCGGACTCGTGTCATGCAACGACGATTCACATCGTAACAGATATCTGCGTAACGGAACTCGCGAAATCCGTTGCTCTGTGCATTTATGTTATGATTGTTATGAATTAACATTTCGCGAACGTTCAGCGAACATCCAGCTGCTCGCCTCGGTTAATTCCGATGCGAAAAGCCATCGAGATAAATCGCGCGAGCTCCAGGAAAGAGGAGACCGATCGGAGAGAAGCTCTCTGAGACAAAGCTGCGCGAGCAGACCATCAGACTGGTGCGGTGTATCGAACGAATTCCAGGCCGCGTAACGACCTCGATCTCGATGGACTCCCCGCTGTGAACGAACGTCACGTATACGGTGCCAAACTGGAGATGCTCCGAGCTCCGAACTCCGAGCTCCGAGGTCGGCGAAATTAACCGGCGAGTTTCTCAATGTTTGCTTAGAAATTTATTTGCCAATTCTTGTTCCATTCTTATTACGCATTAGGCATAGGTCGTGAGAACGTGGGAAAAACCGAGGAAACTGGCAAAAATCCTCGAAATCTATAATTTCTAAAATTTCTTTAGAAATTATTTCATAATTATTGAATTATATATTAAATTATACGTTGAATTTGCGATTCCAAAAAATCTTTGAGATACAATTGCAAAATTTATTTTAAAAAATTAACTAGTTCTCACTCAAGACGATTTTCTGACATTGCAATTTTAGTCAATAGCGTAAATCGACTCGTCACAAATGCATAATATATATAGCTTGAATTGAAGCTACATAAATTTCTTTCAGCTCTTTGCAAATCTGGGGCTTTTATTTTAAGTTAAAACAAGGAGAAATTACTATGTTACTGATTTTATAAGGTCAAATTTTCATACATATCTGATATCATTATTTTCAAGAGGATATCCAATAGAGATATAACTTTCTCTCTCTCTCTCCATATGTGTCTTAGCGTTTCAAAAGAAGAAATAATTTTCTAAAGCGATGAATCTGGCATTCGTACGTCCTCTTACCGAGAAACGTTTTCCACTTTTCCTTAGGGAAACGCGGCTCCTCGCGAAGCGGCGCTGGCATGTCGATTTTGATGATGCCGCTGCCGGAGCCATTTGGTATCCCGGGATGTCTGCCCAGGCCTTCGATATCCTTCTCGTCCTCATCGTCCTCGTAGTAGTCCGAGCCCGAGGCCACTCCGGACCACTTGTCCTTGCTCTTGGACAACGGCGCGCCGGGCAATAGCGGTTGCCGTTGATAAACATCGCTGGACTGTGCCATCCCGCTGCTGTTTCCATCAACCGCCGCCTCGACGTCCCTCTCGTGGCCCTCCCCGGCGCCCAACGGTCGATCGAAGCTTCCGTAATCGTTGTGCAAGCTAGTGGCCTTGGGATCCAATACCATCCTGCACAGAACAGAAGTCGACTTGTCCTGATCGAATCCTGACGAATCCCGGGACGATTCTCGGGATGTGTCTTACGTTAGAGGTAGAGACACCGCTGTGTCTCGGAATCGTTCGGCTAGTAATCATCTCATCGACGCGCGACGATGAAACATTGAAACAGCGAAAGATGAGGAGAACGCGCGGAAACGAAGCTGACCTTGGCACACGTGCTACTTGATCGCAGGGAAGAATAACCGAGCCATTGTTGAGTGTATATAGATCAACGGAATTAAAAGACTGCTTTCCGCGTTTGTATGTAAAATAGAAGTGACCCTATCTATCCCGATCGAGAATCATTCGATGGCCTCGCGTTATAACACCGCACTGATGCGCGACACTTTCGTATAGGTATCTTTCTTTCTTATTTTTATATCTAGAGTGCTTTGACTCCTTAATCCTTTCTCATTACCTGAAAATCGAGGTTTATTCGAGCAAATGCTGATGGTCGCCTGCCCAATGATCGGCACACCAATAAAAACTGATATTACACGTGACACACATCTGCGAACGGTGCACGTTTATCCGGAGCGTTCATTGCGCGCGTCACGCGTCCCGCCCTGTAAAGCGCGATATTTTTAGATATTTACCGCCTTATGAAGGGAAAAGGTTATCGCGACCGAAAAAAAAGCGCGGATTCTAACAATAAATTGAGCTGACGAAAGCCGTTCACTGCGAGCGCGAGCGCGGCCGCGACCACGACCACGACCACGACCACGACCGCGAATGAGATGACTGTTGATCCACGGATAGCATCAAGACTCACTCCGCGCGATGCGAGAACGTAACCGCGGAAGCGTCATCGATGGATGCGGCTGCCAGAACTGCAATGGTATTATCTTGGGGTCCGCGGGTTCGCGCGACGGACAAGGTAACGATCAGCCAAATGAGAGTCAACGGCGGCGATCGATGCAATCATTGGAACGCGACAAGTGTATAGTTGCGAGTGGAAAAACGTTATTATTTTATTTTCTTACGTAGCATCCATTATGACGAGTCTCTATCTTTTCTTTTATTTACCTCCGCCTCGCGCACGTCGCTCGGCATCTCCAAAACTCTCGTCAAACCAATGGGTGCGTTCAGCCGATACTCCGCTAGCCTAGCAATCGTGAGCAGTCGCTCGTTTTCGCTCGTTTCCTCTCCTTTTAATCCATTGGGTCAAAAGAGAGGAAACGAGCGAAAACGAGCGACTGCTCACGATTGCTAGGCTAGCAGAGTATCGGCTGAACGCACCCAATAACCAAATGAAACGCGTTCCAATGAAATGCAACGGTTTCGAGCTACAAGTATCGCGTCGGAATCATATGTCCACCCGTATACGCTATAAATGTTTAATATCAAAGACCATGCTTAACGCGATACGTGATTTCGTGGGAAAGGTAACGTCTGTGCCGGACACCTCGAGCTCGGCTATATAAGCGGTAAGGCTAAGCATCGTCCACGTTTATTGAACAAATTACGGTCCGACGATGCGGAAAATGGTATAGTTTGCGCTCATTATAGCCTAGAACCCATTATGGTCTAGTACGTCGAGAGCGCTCGCGAGAAATGACCTGTGATTACACAATTGTACTATTGTGACGTATCTCTCGATCAGTCGGAATAATCGGCATCAGGATATAATTTAAACTACAATCCTCGAGAGATCCTCAAAGTAGATTGTCATATTGTGCAATTTCTGATATAACACATATATATATGTATATATGTATACTTAACCTTTTGAAGAAATATCGTGTTAATTTTCACGTACTATAATTAAAAGACTCTTGCGATCCAAGTGCCGATCTGGTCGACTTTAAGAATAATTTTCGCGCCCCCTAAGTCAATTGATTTAACGATAAAATGACAATAATTATAAAATTGTGCTAAAACATGTAATGTGCTTTATTTCTTTCTTAATACTTAAATAAGCATGAGATATACGACACATATATGACATATTATGAATCCACGCGGGTGAATTAACATTATGGCGCGCGAAATAAATTATCGACATTGCGTGAAAATCTACGGAGCGCAAAGGGCTAAGGATTTTAATTTAAAGCTGGTTGTATTGCGGGGACATATGGGATGCGAAAAAATTCTAAAACCATCATAGATAGCGATTTTTGTTGACATTTTCGCTGAAGAAAAATCGACCTGGAATTAGTCAAAGAATCCGCCTTTGCAAAGTAATGCGCGTAGATATAGGACACCCAACAATACGGTCCTATTTATATACAAGACTCGACGTAAAAATTCGAGTGTCCAGAACGAGAGAGAGAGAGAGAGAGAGAGAGAGAGAGAGAGAGAGAGAGAGAGAGAGAGAGAGAGAGAGAGAGAGAGAGAGGGAGAGAGAGAGAGAGAGAGAGAGAGAGAGAGAGAGAGAGAGAGAGAGAGAGAGAGAGGGGGAGAGAGAGAGAGAGAGAGAGAGAGAGAGAGAGAGAGAGAGAGAGAGAGAGAGAGAGAGAGAAGACCTCTCGCGCGAGACGTCTCTCAGGAAATGGATTCCCATAAGACGGATATTGCTTTTGTGAGGTCAAAAGGCGCGATTCCCAGAATGTGACTTCTCGGTTCGTGTAGGTTCTCGATAAGTCGTATACCTATGAAGCGAGAGCTTTCTCACCTCGATAACACGACCCTTTTGATCCAACTAGCGATCTTATGGACGAATTCGACGTGTAGAAAGGAGTCTGATCCTGAGAGTTGTCACAACTAATCCAAGTACCACTCTCACGGAGAGAGTTAGAAATTTCAGAGTGTTGTTGACGAGTTTTTACGAGTTAGGGAAGATAATGGGAGGATACGATACACGCATAGGAACTGTTTGTCAAAAAGAACAATCAATTAACCCTTGTTCGTATGTGCATTCTAACAAGAGTTGAGTTACTTCACAAAGTATACATTTAATCTTGATATCTTAGAGAATTTTTAAGGTTTCGTAATCATAACAACTCGTCGCGTCGCGTAAAAGAGGTACGGTCTCGATTCGCGTGTACTTGGCGCGAGACACCGTGTCTCTTGATATACATTATTTTAAAAGAGATTTTACTGTGCTACGTAAAGATGCTTAAAACATGACTACAACTCACTCTCGTAACGCGCGCGGTGCGAGTTGTTGTATATAATACTGTCTCTCTCTCCATTTATCGTGCAACAGCCGCGTATGTCGCCTCTGTTTTATCCTAATTAATTCGCAAAGCTCGTTAGTATTATACGCAACCTAGCATGCCATCGCACGTATACTTAAACCGGGAACTTGTGTCTTTGTGTCAAACTTTCGTAAAGAAAAGGAAAATTAAATGCGAAAGTTATAGTCATCAATAAAAATAATATTTCGTAAAGCAATAACGGTTTTCAATTCCAAATTTGAAGTTAAATGTCAAATATCTGGAATATTTTAAATTTAAACGCACACACACATCTCTTTAACTAAATTAAAGCTAAATTTTATTACCTTTAATTACATGCTTTTGCGAGACACACGTATATAAAGTATGAGTATACTTGAGACAATATCAGCTCTTAAAGACGGATTATTTACTTATTCAGTTAGAATAGTTAGATACTTACTATTCTAAGGTCTTATATGCCTAGTATGTAGAAGTCTCAATAACTTTTGTAACAGGTGAACATTTTCACATAACTATGTTCGAGAACATACGACACTGTCTAGCGCTTCGTAATCCATTAGCGTAAAAACACGATAAACTTTTGCGACAGCCAAACAGTTATCATTATTGTCTTCTACTACTACTACTACTACTACTACTAATATCACTATATTACTATTCTGATGCGTCACTATGCCAAATTGCAATACGCGGTTTGTTGTGGGACACGATAAGCATAGCCGTTTGCCAATGCAAAACAATACAAATGGTGTCAATACAAATGCAACAATGCTTAGAATTTGTAAACTATTCTATATTTAAATGATTACGATAGCTTTATTTATTTCACAAGACCACGTGAATTGCTCGGGAAAAAACCCATGTGTATGTATTTAATGCTCATTGCGAATGCACATTAGTGATAAAAGTAACCGTAAATATACCGCATACTGATAATAGACTAAAGACCTCGCTTCGCGTATACGCTTCGATATTACATCGCGAACGAATATATTATTTCTGCCTCTGAGAAATATTCGAAAGAAAATGCAAACCAAGAAAAAATACTTCAGAAATTATTGGTTTTTTACAAAGAAGATTTTTTTCCTACAAAAGTTACAAAAATATATCCTTTTCAAAATTCTGACTCTCAAATTTTGTCGATGACAAAATTTCGCGTATAATATTGGGCTAACATAAATATGCCAAATGTTCAACAAAGAAATAAATGTGATTGATGACTCAGTTAACTAATATTCAATTCAAGGTACACGAGATATGGAGTTTATGAACTCAACAGGAAGAGAAATATGATTTATGACCTAATCAAATATATTTTTCGTCCCAAAGATCGATCGTTCGTGATATTCATGACAATTTATAATTATTATCTTTTATTATCGCGCAAAAGCGATCGCATGGTATCGTAATAGCTGAAACCACCTATGATTTTCAAAACCTATGGTTTTGATTGCAATATCGCGCTATTCTCTCAAATTAAACGCGCCACAAAATTGCTATTCCACCACACATCACACATCGCAGACTAAGTACGAAGTAATTTGCAGAACTATACGATCTTTCCGTTGCCAACAACGGCGTAAAATAGAAAACTGCACTTAACATAACTATGTTATGATTGTATATTTGAATAAATCACTGAGAATATAATAATGTTCAATGAAACTTAATATCAGCTCAATCAGCTTGTGATACACCATTATCTGATCTTTTCTAAATAAAAAAGCTTCAATAAAAAAAAGCATTACCTCAAATTTCTAAATCCAGAATAATATTTGGTCTCTCTTTCATTTCCTAAATACAATAGAGAATCTCGACAATTAAAATTAACATATAAAAAAGTGAAAAATTTAATTTTTATTTCATTTCTAAAGCTATTCTACCAGATTTCATTATACTTTATACCACTTTTCTTTAAAAGATTTTAGGCTCGAAAATTAATCGAGAAATTTCCTGAATGTTAAAGATCAACTACATTAGTCATAATTTTCTGGAGATAGATACATTATTCGTTTTCGAGATTATAGGGTCACGGGGAGCTCGGAAAGATCGATCGGGGGTACAATCACCGCTGTGCTCAGACACAATTCAAGAATTCAACAAGCCGTATCAGAAAAACGAGATTTCTTGCGAACTCAATCTTGCTATTATATGCGTCGGGATGATTCACACATTCACTGAATAACTTACAACACAGGTTGTTCAAATGGTGCTGTGAAAAGTATTGATTATTGTATACATTCTACAAAAAAAAAAGTCTAAAAGCGGTTCTTTCCGCGAATCGAAAAAGATTAGCCAGCATGGTGCTCGTCGAATAATATTTCTTTACAAGTTTGTTATTATACAAATTACAAACGTAATATATCAATGCAATGCCATTATCAAATTGTCACAACTGTCACAAATATCGAAAGAGATAAATCTTTTTTTTTCCTCCTCCGTATATGTTTAGCGTCAAATTGACGTTGCCAGGCTACGTGCCTGGTATGCTACATTTCCACGTATCAAGTAAGGTAATATAGTGAGCAGATAAGTTTTTATGTTATTACAGAATATATGATAGAAAAAATGAGAGAAATTGATGAAATGTCCGTGCATTTAACTGGATTTTATCGCGCACGACTCTTTTTTTATAATCTACTAATTCGAGCACGAGCTATAGCTTCTGATCGAACGCTATGTAATTACGTCACGAATAACGAACCGCCCAACTCATGAGTCATTTCCTTTTTCCTCTCACAATCAAATGATTCACGGCAGCCGACTGCCGATATTTCTAATTAATTTCCAATTGTACAAATAGATGCTATATGTTGACAACATCGAGGTGTCGAATAATTGTATCAGCTCGTTAATGAATAACGTTAGGAAATGAATTTTATATATTCGCAAAAATATGTTATTGCCGCGAGAAAAGTAATTACATTAACATAAATGACTAGATACTCGACATAGTACATTCGTCACAAACTTAATGAAGTAATAGAACAATGTAATGTGATCTTCGTTTTTAACCGTTTTTGAAAAATATCTTATAATAATACCGGGTAGCATAAATGACCAAATTAATGGTAAATAATGTGGCATGAGGAATATTGCACCGGCTTGGTCATTTCGAAGAATCGATGACAAATCTTAACATAAAATTGTAATTAGAATTGACCGTTACGGAGGCAAACAAAGGTAATGATCAGATGACACTCGCTCAGATCATTTCCATCACAACGACACATAAAGACGTCATAGCCAAAAGAAAAAAAGTTGCTTCGTGTATATCGCTTTCGGCTCATTTTACAATCTGTGTTCTCGTCTGTTTAAATATCAAGCCAATAACTCCGAGAACAATAAGTAAAATATTCAAAGTTTTTGTATATTTTATTAGCGATTCAAATTGGTATAATCTTTGATGAAATCGATTTTTGATAAGACACCACAAGAACGATCGGTCAATAAGCATCGAGATTCTACTCGTTATCCAGAATGAAAATATATCGAAATACATTGATTTCAATTGCCAAGCATTTTCGTTCGATTACAATTCTTGATTTTTTGAACGCATCTGGTATCTTCGATGCAGAATACATAATTGCAGTTTACAGCCGATAAGATATTGGAAAACAATATCTTATATTTGTTTGGTTGATCCAGCTTTATAAGTCTTCTCAACTCGCTCGCTGATAATCCAAGGATCGATATGATATTGATGTAAACGTTGGCAGCTAAGTATAATATCTCGTATCGACAATAGGGATTCGTCACGGAGCCGACCTCTTGCGACGGTCGCGGTGGCGCGGCGCGACGGTTTTGGCCACGTTATCACCACGTTAAAATATATCCGCCATCCCGCCGGACATAAATACAATAAACATCGCGTTACGTAAGAATTGCAGAGACGTTGGGAAGCATTTCCTGGAGGAAAATCCACGTAGAAGAAGAAAAGGAATAAAAAAAAAAAGACACGAGAAAACGTTCTAATCAGGCCTATAGGTCACAAGTAGGGAAACTAACAGAGCACTGGATATCGAGCGTGTTTTTACTCACACGTCAAGTAAAAAAACTGTTCGTAGAGGCTTCATAAGTGTGACTACCGCGCCACATATGTAATTACTACAGGAAAACTGCGTATGGGTTAACGAGAAAGAGAAAAAGAGAGGGAGACGGAGACCTGGAGAGAGAGGGAAACTGTGGTAACCCTGGACAGATAAGAAAGAGAAGAGGTAAGAGAGAAGAGCGGAAAGGGGAGGGTATACGACGCGAGGGCAGGGCTGAAAATCGAAACGACAGACGACAGAATGAATCGAGACGACGATGAGCGGATAAAAACCAAGAGTAAAAATTACGATAGAGTTAATATCAGAATATCACACGCAATTATATTACATTAAAATTAAAAATGCAAAAGGGCCAACCGATTGCGTAAGAACATGCGCCGCGCCGTGAAAAACCGGCGCGCGGCGCGGCGAAGGGATGGGAAGGAAAGCATGATACTTGACGGTAAGAGATACGTGCAAGACGACGCAACAAGAGAAATCCTGAGATTAATGTCGTAAAATGAGACAATGAAATCAGAATAACGCGTTCGTGCTGTCATAGCTGTTAGTGCTGTTATACGGAACTCGCGTGGTGACGGCGGAAACTGCAGATCAAGATCAAGTGAAAGGCCAAATCACTCCAAAGCCTCGTGAGTGGCATTGCTCCAAAAATATTTAGTTGAAAAAATTCGACAATTGCGTGTACGGTTATTCGAGTTAATCTACCTAATGTCAAGTAGAATGTTAGGAGAAAGAAGATATGCTTCTCATCGTCAGTGTAGACTTTACATGGCTATATTTGGTGGGTGCGTATATACATATATATATATCGAACAAAACTCGAAACGAGCTAAGTGCCGAGAGGCGCGAAAAATAAAGGAGATATTTTATAGATCCAAAGTTTGGCGGATCTAAAAACGGAGTAAAAGCTATTTCGATCGCGCGCGTTTCCTCGTGCACGTGCACTCGGCAGCGACGACGAGTGCGCGTGCACTCGAATACACGCAGGTGGTTCACGCGGCTCACAAGATCTAACGTTACCATCAGCTAAGGCCCTTACAATTAAAAGGGCGATCGATCGCTCTTCCATGATTTCACGCGTGCTTCATCAGATCAGATCATATGGTCGCGCCTTCGCGAAGAAAGTCACTTTCGTGACAAAGATCGACGAATGTCGTAAATCTTAAAGAGGTGTTATCTATATATCATAAGACATGCGTGATAAATATAACCCGCGAATTAAAACGAGTACTCGGTGAATGATGAATTGCAATATCAAGTTATCAAGCATTTTCACGTTTCTCGGAATTACCAAATTTCTTGAAAAAGCCTCTCTTTCTTTCAGGACTTAACAGATTATCGATAATTCTATTTGAAAAAAAAAATATATATATAAGTACATATATATAGGTTTCTTCAGATTTTCTCGAAGCATTCCGGAGATTTTGATCGATTTAGATTGACGCAACAAATCGTTTCACACAGATAATTTGCATCGCGGTTGACGATGGCCAAGGTCAGCTGCTTTTTCTAAGAATAGTCGCATAGTTGTCGCGAGACGAATGAGGCTCGATTAACGGAAGGAGGGACTAACCGCCTCGAAGATTGAGACGACGACGGCGTTGTCGCTTTCTCGCCTGAACCGAAACCGCGTTGACTTTGAAATGCGTTGTACGTGATAACGCGATGTCGATTAATCTATATCTACAATCATTTGAGCGCTGTACGTCGTGTAGCGCGATCTAAAAAATTAACAAATCAACTTGCTAACTAATTTTGGTGAATTTATAATCGAAGAAATTTTTCCTTGTCAATTATCTCATTGCCATCCTTGAAAAAAATCAAGATTGTTAGCACGACGCATTTCAGAGCACATCCTCGTTTCAGCGTTCGTATCTGCGATGGACCAAATAAACATCTGATATATTTTCATAATCAGCTGTCCGAACAAATGTTTCTAGCTGTACGCGACACTAGCTGGATCTGCATCTGCGTCACGGATTACACGCGCGTGCCGCAACAATGAATATAAATGATCGATAGACATTTTTTCGCAGTATTTTTTATAATCGCGATGATTATCTCATAATTTTAACGCTGCGTTTTAAAATGTCAGATGACATGTATATAAAGAAATATTCGATAGACCAATATAAGTAATGTAGTTTGAAAATGAAATAATACGAATGTCGTCGTTATAACGTTCGAGTTGTGTACAGCTATAAAAATCGGTCACATAAAGGCAAGCGGCACTCGGTTTCAAAAGATTAGAAGCGGGATAAGACCGTTTGTATTAAAAAATTTCAAATACAATTTAACCAAATTTCGTGCAAATCTTAACATGTTAAGTTTTAAATAATTAATGTCTTGATTTTCGTAAAAAAAATTTACTTTTTTCAAAGAAAAGCAATCCACGTTTTAATTAGCGACACATTCAAGTTTGTCAAACAATTCCGCCAAATAATCGCGTCGTCTGCAGTAAAAACCTATAAATCACGCCTTATGACGAAAATGATATCGGTTTACTAAAGCGATAATGCACGATAATAATAAAGTGATATATCAATCTATCGAGTACCAATGATAAATATTTTCATACTTGTCATAAAAATTTTTCATTTTCAGTATGTAGCGTTTTAATGCTATTTCGAACTTGTAATATTCTATAGTTCGTGCGAGAAAAATGATATCGCGATATCAAATATTTTTCCTAACGAGCTAAAAATTGTTAAAAAGAAAACTTGATTATAAAACGGATTCCATAATTCTAGGTGCGAAACAAACATGTTGTGATTGGCGCGATATCATTAGCATAAATGTGCTGTCATGATAACAGAACGGCAGAAATAAGAGCATAATAGGCAATAGGCCAATGTCCATCTTACACAGAGACGATAGCGCGCGTTATCTCCTAAGCATTTAATCTCGCGGAACATAAATGTATAGAATTGTAGATACAATACAAGTAATATTCCCACGTATGAAAAGGAGATAAAATTTCATGCTAAACCCCCAGAGAAATCAACGAAAGTATAACAAACGCAACAAGTAGAATCGTACGATGTGAACTGTGAACGCAACGCACAGTGTCATATCCGGAGAGGGTGTACGATTCAGGAAGAGCAACAATAAGCCATAAGGTGTAAAACGAAGCTTCGGCATGCGACAATACCCAGAATTATGTATCCAGAACTTAAACGTACAATGTACAAATGTGCCCCGACGCGACGGCGACGATTACGAGTTACAAGCGGGCGCAACGAAATCGTAAGAGAAATAATAGAAAGAAATAAATAAATAACCTGTAAATTAGGTCTCGCTATACCTTGTTAAAGCACTGGGCAATTCGACCTTGACAGGTAGTCTTAATTTATGCATTTTACTTTATACGTACACACACACACACACTACTATGTCAATTGCAGTTTCAGACAGAGTTTCCTCCCTCCCTCCCTCTCTCTCTCACTCTCTCTTTCTCTCTCTTTCTCCCGAAGCCAGCTGCCGCCTGCCAGATGCGTAGCGCTCGCACGCACGCACGCACACACGTGTTTATACGATTATGCGTTATAATCGTATATAGCTGTGTGCTACGACTACGTGCGAAGAGAGGGACGAGGACGAGAGGTAACGAGAAACATAACCAACAAAATACGCATCCGAATACGGTGGCTTTCTTAAGAGGGGTATGCAGGAAGGAGAGAGAGAGAGAGAGCCAGAAAGAGAATAAACGGAGCGTGGGATGGAGACGGAGATGGAGAGAAACAGACCAGGGGAAAATTAGAGAAAGAGAAAGAGAAAGAAAGAGAGAGAGAGAGAGAGAACGTGTGAAACAAGAGGGCCACACAACACTAATGAAACGACACACGAACGAAACTAACCAACTATATAACGGAGGAGCGGGGGAGAGGGCAGTCTAGTGAATGATTTTACATGGACACTGGATGGCAAACGACTCCTCTTCAAGCACGCGCCCGTCTCTCGGCGACGACGGATTCTCGGGACTAGATCTTGGACGCAAACTCATTTAGTCACTGTTAGTCACGCCCGCACGTATATAAAGTATATGTATATGTACGTCGTGAATGCAACTTTGTTCCGTTCCGTGAACGTGCGAGAACGTATCGGACGTCGGAGCGCGCCGGACGACGCCACCGCGGCACCGGTGGCGATTCCTGAGCATCCGTCGCGAGGTCCGCACTTTGCACTCTCCGCACTCCGCACGCTCGTCGCACGTCGCACCACCGTCGCACAAACTAAATGACCGACTACTGACCACCGACTACGCGCACAACTTGCAACAACTTGCGCCTGCCGCCTTGCGCCGCTTCAGCATGCTTCAGCAGCTTCAGCCGTGGTTCGCGCACTCCGATCAGACGTGACGTTTCATAGAAAAAAAAAAAAGGACGGGCGAAGATGGCGTCATCCGATCATCCGATTCGTTCTCGTCGTTCCTCGACCCTCGTTCCTCGTTCCTCGCGCGTCGCGACGAAACAACGGATCGGAGACCGGAGAATGAAAAATCCGTACATTTACGCATGTAGAGCGAGAACGACGGAAGAATCACCGAAGAATCATATGTGAAAATCTTAGCGTTCGTCCACGAGGACGAAGCAAGGAGTTACTAAAGCTTGTTTACGCGCGCGGGCACGTTTATCGTTCATTCCTGGTTCGTCACCGACGACAACTGGTCGCGCCACTGACCGATCCGGTCAGGCGCGTCACCACGCGGCGAGCGGCGACACGAGCACATCGACGACGGTTACGGCAAGCGAGATATCGACCGATACCTACCCGCCAGAATTTGAATCGTTTCTCTAGTTCTAGTATTTCTTATCTCATATTGATATCGAGATCGGAGACAAACCTCAATCGAACGTGACTGGAATTAGTTTTCAAGATATCAAATGATTTACAAAGCTGATTTACAAAGCCTGACCGTGAATTAGCGTTAATCACCGTCAACTAAATCGTTTATTATACTGTCTCTGTTATACAACATAGTCCAATAATAAAGAAAAACGAATAATCAATTTGACTACAGTGAGAATTGATCGACATCGCTTGTCTGAGTTTCATAAACAAGGTTTCAACTTGTCTATCCCTGTCGATTTATAAATTAGAAAAATAGAATCTTGTATGTTTATAAAAACGCCACTAACCAGAGTAACCATCAGTGGAACGAATCATTTGTTTTCCCTTTTTTTAAGAAATGATAATAAATAGAAAAGAGTAACTTGTTGTAGTACTTATTGACCTTTCCACATGTCCGTGTCACCGACATCGCGTATCTTGACATTCGATCGCGATCTTATCAAGTACGAAAGTACCTACGTACGAGAATGAAATGCATGAAAACAATGAAAAATGTGGTACAGACGTAACGATGAAAATATTGCTTTATTCAAAGCGGATGAGATACATTATTGATGCCGGTTTAATGCTGCTCGCAAATCTGGCTGGAAGTACTAACGCGACACCATGATATACGATCTGATCCTTTCTTCGAGTGATGGATTGGATAACGCATAATGTAACTGTAATGATAAAATAATGGATAACACATGATAGGTAATTGACAATGTCTCACGACAGAAATATAAAAATATGCAATTGCTACAAGTAATAATAAAAGCAGAAATCAAAAGTGGCCGCGCTACAATGATCGTTTGAATTGCCAAAAGTAATTAAAAGTGATTATATTGTTAAACCTACGATCTACGATCTATATATATTTATATGATTGCCTTCCTGCTCTTCGTCATAGATTCAAGTCGGATTCAGCCAGATGCCGATTGCCGACGAGCAATGCATAAAGATTGAGTAAACTAACAATTTGCTTAGCTGATTTTTTCCACAAATGACAATCTCACAAATAACCAGTTAAAAAATATACCGTAATATAGTTCCTTTACTTAAAAGTAGATGGTATAGAAAAGCAATTAAATCTTTATATTAACGCAATAGCACGTTCTTTTAATCATTTCGTATTATTCATGCAACTCAAAATTGCCAAAGCAGGGCAAGCACACAGAAGTGGGTATTCGCAGAGAACACGTGTTGGGAAAAACGAACGGATAATCGTTTACCTAAGCAAGGCTTTCCTCCAGCAGTAGTCCGTCTCGATAACGAGCAACTGCAATTTCATCATATATGTGGACGTGGCCCAAGGCATACGAACGAATCTTATACGTCTAAGGGTTCTTCTTTGTCTCCCGGCGAAAATTTTCCCCCATCTTCAATCCTTTCTTTGCCTCCAGTCTCCTCCTCTTCTTTTTCGTGGATGCAGGCGCAGTTCGGCTTATCCGAGTTGCGATACTTGCGATTAGCCGTGCGCGACCCAATTATCCAGGTCTGTGCTATCGATCAATCGGAACGGAAAACGGAACACACGGAGCGCCGAGCGAACTGACGCGTAAAACGTAAAGATTCTTTCTTCCTCTTTCCTCTTTCTCTGCGACAAAAGAAGGCGAAAGCAGGAAGATGCAAATCGAAGGTTTCTCCTTGGGAAGCGCACGAAATGACACACTGTACGGTATATAGCTGATGCGCTAAACGCTATATGATGACCGCTTATTTTTGGAAAGCGATGAGAAAACGGAAGCGCGAATTGCAAGATCTCAACCTCGACGAGAACGTTTTTCCGATCATCTTCGTAGCTTCTTGCCGTTTATACATGTCTCTATCTGCTGTTGGTTTCTTACACCGAAACTCGGATAATGATGAAAAAAAATGACCGGGAAACCCGTCTAGCTGGCTGCCCGCTAAGCCCGCTTGCACTGTAAGCTGTAACCCGTAACTGATATACACGCTTCTCTTCTTCTCTATCCTGCTCTATCCACGCGGACACGACGCGGATGGCGGACGGCGGACGGACCGACGACGACGACGACACGTCGCGACTCGCGAATCTCGCGATCCGCCGACGGCCGACGGCCGACGAAGGCGCACGCGCTGCCTCATGGATCGCAGTTTCTCCGTCACGAACAAGTGCGAACAAGTGTTACGACCAGCTAGCAATACTAGTGACGTCATGCAGGACAAGGGCACCGAATCATTCGCGAATGTCCAGCAGCTGTGCAAGATTAACCCTCCAAGGACACGCGCATTCAAAATGCATGTATGAGAAGAAACCCTCTGTGTGTAGGATCTCTTCTTTCGAACTAGGACCATTTCCTGAGGATAAAATCTAAAACCACGCATAAGGAAAAAAAATTAATGCGGACAAATATGACAGATAATCAAGATACTTAAAATGTTTTCTGTTTTGTTATCATCGATAGAATGAATTCCATTAATGAATTATATATTATAGTTAACAATTTTACTGTAAGCAATTCTGCTGATTAAGTTAATCGCCGATTGAATTAATCAGAGTTTGATCAATTGTCCCATATTATATTTAAAAAAATTATAAAGAATTTGTTAACAAAAAGTAAAAAAGCGTAATATACTTTACCTTCTTTGTGGCTTATTACTTGTAAACTTTAACAGTATTAATCAGTCTACGCAGCCGAAGATATCCAGGAATTCTTTCAGCATTTAGTCTATATAGCATAATATCCAACGTTGATTTTAATATTTGTAAGATATAATATAGATATCGACCCGGATGATTGCTATATATATATATATATATATATATATATATATATATATATATATATATAGGTTTCTTCAGATTTTCTCGAAGCATTCCGGAGATTTTGATCGATTTAGATTGACGCAACAAATCGTTTCACACAGATAATTTGCATCGCGGTTGACGATGGCCAAGGTCAGCTGCTTTTTCTAAGAATAGTCGCATAGTTGTCGCGAGACGAATGAGGCTCGATTAACGGAAGGAGGGACTAACCGCCTCGAAGATTGAGACGACGACGGTGTTGTCGCTTTCTCGCCTGATGATACTGAACTCGCGTTGACTTTGAAATGCGTTGTACGTGATAACGCGATGTCGACTAATCTATATCTACAATCATTTGAGCGCTGTACGTCGTGTAGCGCGATCTAAAAAATTAACAAATCAACTTGCTAACTAATTTTGGTGAATTTATAATCGAAGAAATTTTTCCTTGTCACTTATCTCATTGCCATCCTTGAAAAAAATCAAGATTGTTAGCACGACGCATTTCAGAGCACATCCTCGTTTCAGCGTTCGTATCTGCGATGGACCAAATAAACATCTGATATATTTTCATAATCAGCTGTCCGAGCAAATGTTTCTAGCTGTACGCGATACTAGCTGGATCTGCATCTGCGTCACGGATTACGCGCGCGTGCCGCAACAATGAATATAAATGATCGATAGACATTTTTTCGCAGTATTTTTTATAATCGCGATAATTATCTCATGATTTTAACGCTGCGTTTTAAAATGTGAGATGACATGTATATAAAGAAATATTCGATAGACCAATATAAGTAATGTAGTTTGAAAATGAAATAATACGAATGTCGTCGTTATAACGTTCGAGTTGTGTACAGCTATAAAATCGGTCACATAAAGGCAAGCGGCACTCGGTTTCAAAAGATTAGAAGCGGGACAAGACCGTTTGTATTAAAAAATTTCAAATACAATTGAACCAAATTTCGTGCAAATCTTAATATGTTAAGTTTTAAATAATTAATGTCTTGATTTTCGTAAAAAAAAATTTACTTTTTTCAAAGAAAAGCAATCCACGTTTTAATTAGCGACACATTCAAATTTGTCAAACAATTCCGCCAAATAAGCGCGTCGTCTGCAGTAAAAACCTATAAATCACGCCTTATGACGAAAATGATATCGGTTTACTAAAGCGATAATGCACGATAATAATAAAGTGATATATCAATCTATCGAGTACCAATGATAAATATTTTCATACTTGTCATAAAAATTTTTCATTTTCAGTATGTAGCGTTTTAATGCTATTTTGAACTTGTAATATTCTATAGTTCGTGCGAGAAAAATGATATTGCGATATCAAATATTTTTCCTAACGAGCTAAAAATTGTTAAAAAAAAAACTTGATTATAAAACGGATTCTATAATTCTAGGTGCGAAACAAACATGTTGTGATTGGCGCGATATCATTAGCATAACTGTGCTGTCATGATAACAGAACGGCAGAAATAAGAGCATAATAGGCAAGAGGCCAACGTCCATCTTACACAGAGACGATAGCGCGCGTTATCTCCTAAGCATTTAATCTCGCGGAACATAAATGTAGAATTGTATAGATACAAGTAACATTCCTACGTATGAAAAGGAGATAAAATTTCGTGCTAAACCCCCAGAAAAATCAACGACAGTATAACAAACGCAACAAGTAGAATCGTACGATGTGAACTGTGAACGCAACGCACAGTGTCATATCCGGAGAGGGTGTACGATTCAGGATAAGCAATAAGGTGTAAAACGAAGCTTCGGCATGCGACAATACCCAGAATTATGTATCCAGAACTTAAACGTACAACGTACAATGTGCCCCGACGCGACGGCGACGTTATGAGTTGCAAGCGGGCGCAACGAAATCGTAAGAGAAATAATAGAAATAAATAAATAAATAACCTGTAAATTAGGTCTCGCTATATCTTGTTAAAGCACTGGGCAATTCGACCTTGACAGGTAGTCTTAATTTATGCATTTTACTTTATACGTACACACACACACTACTATGTCAATTGCAGTTTCAGACAGAGTTTCCTCCCTCCCTCCCTCTCTCTCTCACTCTCTCTCTCTCTCTTTCTCTCTTTCTCCCGAAGCCAGCTGCCGCCTGCCAGATGCGTAGCGCTCGCTCGCACGCACGCACGCACGCACGCACGCACACACGTGTTTATACGATTATGCGTTATAATCGTATATAGCTGTGTGCTACGACTACGTGCGAAGAGAGGGACGAGGACGAGAGTTCACAAGATTGAAGAAAATTAATGTATTTATGCATAAAAAGGGCCTCCTCTCCGATTTCAATGACCTTGACATATGTTGTCAAAATCACTCTCCTGAGTGACCTTCAGAAGTTTTAGCCGTCGGTCGTTATTCGTTAAAAAGTTATTAACAAAAAAAGTTTGAAAAATATAGCAATTATTTTAAGTACTGAGAGGCATAAACGACTAATATTACGTTTTTTTTTTTTTAAAGCAGAGAATACTTTATTTCACGAGAAAGTCGCTGCTTTACCAAAACACAACATTTAAAGCAGTAAATTGTTGATAAATTGAAGTTTTTTTGTTAAAGCAGTGCAGAGAATATTTTATTTCGCGAGAAAGTCGCTACTTTACCAAAACACAACATTTAAAGCAGTAAATTGTTGATAAATTGTATATTGAATATATATAAGTATTGGAAGGCATAAATGACTAATATAATGTCGAGATAGTTCACGCATATACTTTCCACGCGAGACGAGTTATCACATGGGTTCGTGGCGCGCTTAAAATTAATTTATATTTATACATATAAATTATATTGTACATAGAATTTAATGATTAATTTGCTCTTATTCGTAAAACAGATATTACCAAATATAATTATTTTTAATACTTGTTATTTTAAAATAGTTTAAAAACTTTTCGTGGTAACATTTTTAAGAATATTTTAAGAATTTTTAAAAAATATGTTTAAAAATGTTCTTCTTTATCACCCAGACAATATTTTCTTAAATATTTGAAATATATTTTTGAAATATTAATTCAAATCTATATATTTATTGTTTTATAATCTTGTTCTAAAATATTTAAAAAATATTTTAAATTTATTATTGGTTCTGTAATCTTTTTTCAAATATTTTTGAAATATTATGAAATATTCTTAATGTTCGAGATCGTGATAACCGCATCACGAAAACCGCGTTCGGTTGCGTGTCAACGCGAGCATATCTTCAATAAAATATGCGCTTAAAATTTCGCCAATTCGCAGTGCTAATATTCAATATAGCATGGATCTTTCGTTATTCGCATTCTGGAAAATTCTCTAACATTGTCATCAATAACAAAGTCAAGCTTTGTTCGACGGTCCGAACGACTCATCCGCTTACACAAAGGAACGATCCATGCTATAAACACAGCGACCAAAAACAAGTAACGTTCCCTTCGGGTCGTCACGTGAAAACGGTGACGTCCGCACGATGACGTAGGGCTCCGATGGCCTATCACCCTCCCGAAATTAGTGGTAACCAGTCTGAGGGAGGTTCGCCTTCCGATTAGATCGAATAAAACTATTCAGATTTGCCGCGAGATAAAATGGATAACGAGAATATAAGCTGCGCCTACGACGGCGAGGAAAATGCACAACTGTCACCACTGCAGCGTCTCCCGGTCGAGGTTGGTATAAGAAAAAATAAAAAACCCGTGTAACGCATGCCTGCGTACACGTGCACGAAATTCCTTTTTTTAATCGTCGCTATTATTGCATCCGTTAGTCACGCATTATAGAACTTTTAAGAATGGATTCCAATCAAGATTATTTTTTTTCTAGAAAAAAGCCCAATAAAAATCTAAAAAAAGAACTAAGCAATTTCGATCAGAATCTATTCCGAAAAGTTCCGTACCTAAGTAAGAAACGCTTGTCGAAGGAGTATGAAGGGTGATGAACCAGCGACGGTCGACTCTCTCCTTTGTTCTGTCTCCATCTCTTCCGGAGCGTTTGTTTGGTTGTGCGTTTAATTTTTTTATTCTGCTGTATTTCAGATATTCCTGCATATTTGTTCCTTTCTAGATGGGTCGACGCTACACGGTTTGAGCTTAGTGTGCAAACGGTTCTACCAGATTTTAAAAGATGCAGACTCACTGTGGAAAGCGCGAATTAACCACATGTGGCCGGATGCTAGCTGGCTCTTATGTCCCGGTTAGTTCAAATTAATAGCACCTTTCTTGCACGACCAATTATTTTTGTGAATAAATAAAACACTCTGTATGCCATTTTATGCCAGCGCTGTTCGAACTTCCGCAAGCATTTGCAAATTGCACATTAGTTGCTTACATTGCGTTAGATTTGGCAGACATATTTCGCAGTATTTTATTTCCTTTCGTCTTAAAAAAAAGCGTGTTTTACAGAACATTATATATTTTTTAATATCTATCTTTTTTTATTTATAAAAAGTCGCATCCAGAAAGCTTGTACAACTCTGTTTATTACAACAATCGGATGTGGATAAAGTAAGAACTTGAATACACTGAAAAGAAAATATTGTTATTAAAAAGAATATTTATTATGTGGTTCTTAACAGCTTATTTACGCAATATAATAAACATTTTTATGTAGAATTATACATTTTTATTTAGAATTAAATATTTTGATTTAACTAGCATGAATATATTTACTTCAATAAAAAAATAATTTTAAGTAAATGGATTTAGACTTTATTAAAATTTTTTACTCTCTGTGTAGACATTCGATCCAGAATCTGTTTGTAGTTTATTTGTACTTAATTCAAGTTATATGTGTATGATTTTTTGTATTCGCAATCAGTATGAATAAGTTTTCATATTTTTTTATGTAAGAAGTCACATGTCAATTACAGCGAGACCCGACAAACTGTGTTGGATGTTGTCATACGTTGCAATCAAACAACAAACCGCACTGTGGAAACAGCAAAAAAATAGATTGTCCATGAAGGAAACACATGGTTCCCCTGTGTCACTGATGCATGTAGTAGGTAGCATATTATGTCAAGTGGCCCTACTCTCTTTGTAGAAAACGATATAATGATAATCATTCCCGCTTTCAGAATGGAATCTCTCATGTAGTTTATGCGTCAGATCAACACTTACTTTACAAGGAAATTCCCTCACGCCAGAAATTATCTCATGAAATCGATAATTCCGGCCGCAAATACGCACATAGCCCACATATCACGGATTTGACGGCGATAGACAACACGATCTACAGCTCCTGCGGCTTTGGTTGGAACGTTAATTCGTGGATGTTCACTAACACCGGTCTTGTCCATCAGAGAACTTACGATTTGTACGTAATAGCAGAACTGTTCCTTTAGGCCGCTTCGCGATAAGAAAGATTGAGTGACGATTGAGTGCTTCCTGTTTATGGGAGAAATAATCGTTTCCTACCAAGTTATTCGAATGCAAATAGTGCGTTTGGTGTTTTGCTTGTTGAAACAGATAATTTGAAAACGCGATTCCAAAGTTTATTCGTCAAACCTAATTCACTGCATGTTAACTATTTTACTCATTTTTTTTGTATTAATGTCGAATATTTCAGAAGCCTTACCTCTGTGAAGATAACTCCGTATTTGTTGAATTGTGAGTTTTCTTTTAATAGTACCGTATTCAAGTATTCAAGTCTTAAACTACAATTGTGCTAATTTTTGCCGCTAATATGAAAATAATATTTTGAACCGTATTCAAAGTTAAAAAAAAAAATTTTGTTAGTATACTATTTCTCGATTAAACTCAAATTCTTTTTAGTAAAAAGATACTAACTTCATGCCACGTTGAATCATTGAAAAAACATCGATATATCTATCTATTTACTGAAAAAATTCGAAAAGTAGATGAACATAACAATTTGACATTTTCAAATTATTAAAAGTTGTGCTGCCAAATTTTTTTATCCTCCTCTCTTTGCTGAATTCTTTCAATCCCATTGATTCTTCCGTACTTGTTTCGATTTTCGCTCGGTTGTTTTATTTAGCACAACTCAACACAATTTACAAAACGTGATTATCTACCATGGTTCAGATGGGATGGAATTTCGAATTTTTCTATTTTTAAAACCTAAGTTCCTAACAGTAGTTGTATTTTAAAATCCAATAATTGGTGTGGTTTTTTGTCGTTAAAAAAAGTCGAGCACAACCCGACACAACTTTAAAAAATTAAAAAATATTAAATTTGTTTTACCTATTCCCATATAATTGACTTTTTATCAATTCCTTGAGTTATGGCTATTGTTTTTTTTTTGTATTGTGTTCTCTGTTATTAGTACAATATAGTAGAAATACAATAAATTGCGTTATAACGATATTTGTCTATATATTGTTATTTTTTTCTACTAAATGGATAAATATATCGATGTCTTTTGAACGGTACAACATGGGACAGTATTTTTTTACTAAACTAGTTAGTATGCTTTTATTTAAAAAAAATTTAGCTCAATCGGAAACTAGTGCGATACTATAAATTCTTTGTTTTTTAATACAATATAAAATATTGCTATCGTATTTACGGCAAAAATTAGAACAATTGTAGTTCAATACGGCAGAGTTAAAAGAAAACTCAAAATGACATAATAAATTAATAATGAATTTAGAACAATATGTAGCACAATAGATGAAAATATAAAATTCAAAAAGTGCAGGTTTATTTTCACAGACCGAGGAGCCACAGACAGCCATCATGTAGGTGTATGTCATCGACGTCATTGGGTCCGGGGAGAAACCTCATTGCGACCGGCTTAGCCTGCGGGACTATATACGTGTTCGACTCGAGATCGAGAAATAACCCGATCAGGCATTACCGACATCACACCCTATTCACTAGAGAGATTAGGCTGACCATGAACACGGACTACATCCTGTCCGCCTGCGCAGACACGGTATCCGTTTGGGATCAAAGAGCCGGACGGATCATGAAGTCTATCACTGTAATGTTAAATTTTAACATCGAGAAACTAGACACGATGTCGAAGGTGTACTTTTTAGTTTCCAGATGAAACGCACCGCAGCATTCCGTGCATCCCCAGCATCGCGTGTATAAATATGCGACGGGATTTGGTTTTCGTTGCAACAAGACCTCGAAGTTGGGACTCCTCGCAGTTGCACGTGCTAAATCCAAAGGACGATTTCAAACTAGTGAAATCTTATTCCAGCGAGCATACGAAAAGAATAACGAGAGTGCATCTGACTCACGAATGCCTGATAACAAGTTCCAAGGACGGCACTGTCAGAATTTCGAGCCTTACGGATCCGCCAAAGCCCATCGCTACTTTATGTTCAGAGCTCGGAGGTATCTACGACGTGAGTATCCCACGAATAAGATTTGCTGAAAATATCATATCATTGGTAACAAGATAAAACAAGTATCATTGTATCTATCGTATGTAACGTATCGTATCATTGACTTTGAAAAAAAAATTCGTTAAACATCAACGTGTAAAATAAAAAATACAGTTTGATAATTAAATTTTTATTTACATTTAAACTTTGAAATCAGATTTTATCGTTGTCTTCCGAATGTAAGTAAAATCCTTAAAATTGACAACATTTTTACAAGTTTTATCTTGCAATACCGTGAATTTTGTTGAACATTGTATGTAACTGTTCGTGTGTTTTATGTTGCAGATGGACTATCTGAATGGCACTCTCGCAATATCCGGTGATGGTATCGAGGTATGGTGCCCGAAGTTGACGTGTTCAACGAAACGTGTTCAACGAAACAACAATAAATGGAAAGTTTCTATGCGTGATCTATAGCTATTCTACCAGCTGTATTTTTTTGATATGTGATGTATGTTCTTAGGTTTACTAATTGTAAGGTACTATTCAAACACGTCTCTTTAATGTACAATGTAATATATATACCTATGCAATTCTGCAAAATTAGAAGTACGTATCGTTTTGTTTAAAATTCCTTTGAGTAAAAGTTTTACTAACATTTCTTGCGTTTATAAACTGAGCGATATAATTATATAGTTATAATTATAAACACATCTTATAATTATTGCGTAATCATGATGGGATGTTTTATATTGAGAAGAAAATAAAAGAAAATATATTTTTTTTATATAATAAGTGCCATAAGTATTTAAATATATTTTATTTTATACATTGTATTATCGTACATCAAAAATTAAAAAAAGGTCGTGCGCGTGCTAACAACTATTAAAATTAGCTAATAAATACTGAAAAGAATATTGTTACATTTTACATAATGTTAAACTGTTAAAAATAAACAAATTATTATACATGATTGATCACAATTTGTACATTTTTTATTTATCCTAAAAAGGGAAAACAATTAAAAAGATGGATAGTAACATTTTAATCTTCTGTCTATAAGTGTTAAATATCAAAGCTTCGGTCAAATGTTGTTGTTAAGAAAAAACTAATTGCATTACTTTATTATTTTAGTTTATTTTCTTACATAAGTATATTTTATATAATTTAAATATCTAATTTAAATAATTTAATTCTGTAACATTTTAATTCTTAATTCTGAGCTTGTTAACAAGATTGAAGAAAATTAATTTATATTTATACATATAAATGATATTGTACATTGAATTTAACGATTAATTTGCTCTTATTCGTAAAACAGATATTACCGAATATAATTATTTCTAATACTTGTTAAAAACTGTTGTATATAACTGTTGTACTATTATATGTTATAAACTTGTAAATGAGATATAAAAAAAGCTAAAGTGCATTATTATATACATATAATAAATATTGTTTTCTGCATTGACGATGAGAAAAATATCTTTAATCAAGGAATAATTTCAAATCTTTATTAGCTCATTTTTCTTATTTATATTCTTATTCTGTTATTATCATAGCATAGCTAATACGAAATGTTAACTTAAATATATTTAAATTTGTTTATATAATTAATTTGATTAATTATAATTGCTTATATTATCTGTAAGGTACTGAGTTGAAATTGTACTTACAGCGCAGAGTGGTTCGTTGAAAGTAAATGACAGAAAGAAATAAACAAACAAAAATATTTCGTAGAAAAAGGTAATTCGGGCTTTTATGCTTTTATCCCTTCCATAATTATTTTCTTCCTAATCTAAACTCTTTATTCCATTGACCCGAAACCGGGAAGTACGTTTTTATCACAGACAATCTTGATAAATAAATAAATCAAAAATAAATCCACTCTTTCTATCATAAACCGGATTACTGTTTTTCCGCATTTTTTACATATTTTTGTTGAGAGATAATGATTGATCATAATCAGATAACGACAATACAAGAAGTTTATCTACTGGATGATCCATCATAATTGAATTGTAGCTTAATTGGTTAAAGCTAAAAAAATGTTTCATTGTTATTATTTAAATAACTTTTATACTTGATTAGCATGTTAATACAGTGATTTAAATAATATCGAAACAAATAACAAATAAGAAAGATTAATTTCTAATTAATAATAATTTTTATTATTGTTATATTTATTGTTTCTTGTTAAATTTAATTTATTTCAAAGTTACGACCATTATCAGAATAATTAAAATATGCATTATTAATTTTAATATGCATTTCTTGTTATTATTGTCTTAGCTGATACTCTTTTTTGACTTATTGATAAGCGCTTTTTTCTTAAAAAAAAAAAAGAGATTGATTAAGGTGAGTAAACAAATAAATTAAATTTTAAATATAAAAATGTGGATAAATAATACATTTTCTTTCTTTATGTAACTGTAAACTTATACATTTATACATTTTATATCAGAGTATCTAATTTTAAAGAAGCTATTTTTTATCGCTAAATTAATTGTACAGATTTTGTTATATCGACGATATACACAATATATAGGACTAGTAGCATTGTTCGTGAAAATTAGCTGCGACGTACTATTTGATTAAATATTGATATCAATACATTTAAGTCGTAAGACTGTCTACAGTAAATCTTTCTTATCGTAAACGAATTTTCGTAGATTACAATGGATTATCAGCGAAGCGTCATCATTGATCGTTCAGATATCATATGGATGTACTCCATAAAACGAGTATAAAATACCCTCAATTTGTGGGTTTGACATCAATCAGCGAAATGTTTTCCAAAGCAATCGTATCCTTTGCTCTTCTAGCAGTGGCGATCGCCGGTAAGTCAAGTTTCTTGATTTATACAACACATATAATTTGGATAAACTCATTAAGTTACATTTAAAAAATAAACACTAAAACAACACATAAGAGACTACTCTTATTAAAAAGTCTCAAATTTATTATACAAATAATAATAAAATTATCGTTTCCTTTCATGGATTATTAAGCAAGAGAAAGAGCAAGACTTAGTTTTTATTAGATTGTTACAAATTTTTTTAATCATATTTCATAGAACTATCTTTGGTGTGTTACGATCAACTTCTTCTGGCGAGAATATATTTTTTTAAATATTATTAATTTAAATTTTAGCGAGCCCAAGGCCCCGAGTCGGTCTTCAGATGCCGATCTTGCCGCCTTTTTCACCTCAGGTGGTCGGAGGTGAACCGGCACCGGAAGGTGCTTACCCGTACATAGTTTCCCTTCACGCATACTCCCAGCACTTCTGCGCCGGATCCATTTTGAACGAACGCTGGATCATAACTGCAGCGCACTGCGTTCAAGCAGTTCCTTCTGAAAATTATATTAGCGAAGGCTGGAAAGCACCATATTCTACGTAATGAGCCCAACGAACAAACGGTCAAAGTTTCGCAAGGTTTTGTACATGAAAAATATGGGGGGTAAGTAAAACGTTGAAAAGCAAAAAATACGAACAATTAGTTTTTATTCGGATTAATATATAATTAATGCTGTATTTATAATTGACTTGTAATTGTGTATATTAGCAATCTAGAATATAATGTTTCTTTTTGCATCAACAATCAAAGCCGCTCTATTTATAGAATAAATTACAATAATTAAAATTACTAATAATGACGCAGCATATTGATATTTTGGTTATCACTTAATATTTACGATTAGAAAAACTGTGTATCAGATAAGCGATAAAGCACGGAAAACTATATCTCAGATAAATGATGATGCATGAAATAAATCTCGGGATCTGTTATGTTTTATATGTACAAAATATTTCCGTCAACTCTGTAGATTATTGTTATTTTTCCACTAATACTACAATTCTTCTAGTATTACAATTATCTTTAAAGTTTCGTTATTAATAAATATATAATTTTATATTTGTATCGATTTTCTAAATTTCAGTAGTGTTGGCCCATATGACATTGGTCTGCTTAAGCTTGCGTCCCCATTGAAGTTGACGAACCGAGTACAAGCCATCGAGTTGGCATCACCAGAAAGTGACCCATCGGGAGAGGCATGGCTTGCTGGATGGGGCTCCACCTCGAAAGGCTATTTCCCGAAAATGCCAGAAATACTTCAGCACGTTCAGAAGGAGTACGTCGATCGCGATGTTTGTCACGAATCCGTCGTGCGCTTGACTGGATCTTCTCCCGTTCATGAAACCAATGTCTGCACTGGGCCATTGTACGATGAAATCTCCGCATGCAGTGTAAGTGTTCCAGACGTTCAATAAATTTAGTAAATCACCGTAACAGAGTAACGTCGCCTATTAACGTGGCGATTTAATCAAAATCTTTAATACCACTTTGAGGGTGATTCCGGTGGTCCTCTAGTCTCGTACAATGAACAAAAGCCGGTGATCACTGGAATAGTATCTTGGGGTATTATTCCATGCGGTACTCCAGGCGCGCCATCCGTGTACACCAGAGTGTCCAAATTCAATGATTGGATTGCACAGAAAATTAGTAGTTATTAATGACGGCAATATTGACGACGTATCACTGTATACCGATGACGAATTATTATATATTACATATTATTCAACGTAAATAAATATGCAGCATAAATGAACAATGATATTTTTTATTCCGAACCTATATGAAATAAAAACTAATTTAAGTTAGTAATTTAAGTAGTAATTTTTGATTCGATAAGGAAACATTTATGGCAAAAAGTATCGCTATTCGTATTTTTATTTTATTTAACAAATAACAGTTATAAACAGTTATATTAAATATATACTTGTTCTATTTAATCTTAAATATGTACTTGACACTCGCTAATATACAATACATATTTTAATATATATATATTAAGTAGTTAATTGTTGTAATATATGTATATAGAATTAATATTAATTAATATTATTAATCCACCATCTGTTACTGATTAATGTACTTTTGAAACATAATTCTATTGGTATTTTATTACAATATTTCTAATTTTTAAATTAAAGATAGATCGTGCGCGTGCTAACAACAATTCAAATTAGTTAATAAATACTGAGAACAATATTGTTACATTTTACATAATGGGGGTATGCAGGAAGGAGAGAGAGAGCCAGAAAGAGAATAAACGGAGCGTGGGATGGAGACGGAGATGGAGAGAAACAGACCAGGGGAAAATTAGAGAAAGAGAAAGAGAAAGAGAGAGAGAGAACGTGTGAAACAAGAGGGCCACACAACACTAATGAAACGACACACGAACGAAACTAACCAACTATATAACGGAGGAGCGGGGAAGAGGGCAGTCTAGTGAATGATTTTACATGGACACTGGATGGCAAACGACTCCTCTTCGAGCACGCGCCCGTCTCTCGGCGACGACGGATTCTCGGGACTAGATCTTGGACGCAAACTCATTTAGTCACTGTTAGTCACGCCCGCACGTATATAAAGTATATGTATATGTACGTCGTGAATGTAACTTTGTTCCGTGAACGTGCGAGAACGTATCGGACGTCGGAGCGCGCCGGACGACGCCACCGCGACGCCGGTGGCGATTCCTGAGCATCCGTCGCGAGGTCCGCACTTTGCACTCTCCGCACTCCGCACGCTCGTCGCACAAACTAAATGACCCATAAATGACCGACTAGACTACTGACCACCGACACCGATTACGCGCACAACTTGCAACAACTTGCGCCTGCCGCCTTGCGCCGTTTTAGCATGCTTCAGCCTGGCTTCAGCCGTGGCTCGCGCACTCCGATCAGACGTGACGTTTCATAGAAAAAAAAAGGACGGGCGAAGATGGCGTCATCCGATCATCCGATTCGTTCTCGTTCCTCGTTCCTCGCGCGTCGCGCGTCGCGCGTCGCGACGAAACAACGGACCGGAGACCGGAGAATGAAAAATCCGTACATTTACGCATGTAGAGCGAGAACGACCGGAAGAATCACCGAAGAATCATATGTGAAATTCTTAGCGTTCGTCCACGAGGACGAAGCAAGGAGTTACTAAAGCTTGTTTACGCGCGCGGGCACGTTTATCGTTCATTCCTCGTTCGTCACCGACGGCAGCTGGTCGCTGGTCGCGCCACTGACCGATCCGGTCCGGCGCGTCACCACGCGGCGAGCGGCGACACGAGCACATCGACGACGATTACGGCAAGCGAGATATCGACCGATACCTACCCGCCAGAATTTGAATCGTTTCTCTAGTTCTAGTATTTCTTATCTCATATTGATATCGAGATCGGAGATAAACCTTAATCGAATGTGACTGGAATTAGTTTTCAAGATATCAAATGATTTACAAAACTGATTCACAAAGCCTGATCGTGAATTAGCGTTAATCACCGTCAACTAAATCGTTTATTACTATCTGTTATACAACATAGTCCATAGTAAAAAAAAAAAAACGAATAATTAATCAATTTGACTACAGTGAGAATTGATCGACATCGCTTGTCTGAGTTTCATAGACAAGGTTTCAACTTGTATCCCTGTGACTATCCCTGTCGATTTACAAATTAGAAAAATAGAATGTTGTATGTTTATAAAAACGGCACTAACCAGAGTAACCATCAGTGGAACGAATCATTTGTTTTGCCTTTTCTTAAGAAATGATAATAAATAGAAAAGAGTAACTTGTTGTAGCACTTATTGACCTTTCCACATGTCCGTGTCACCGACATCGCGTATCTTGACATTCGCGATCTTATCAAGTATGAAAGTATCTATGTACGAGAATGAAATGAGAACAATGAAAAATGTGGTACAGACGTAACGATGAAAATATTGCTTTATTCAAAGCGGATGAGATACATTATTGATGCCGGTTTAATGCTGCTCGCAAATCTGGCTGGAAGTACTAACGCGACACCATGATATACGATCTGATCCTTTCTTCGAGTGATGGATTGGATAACGCATAATGTAACTGTAATGATAAAATAATGGATAACACATGATAGGTAATTGACAATGTCTCACGACAGAAATATAAAAATATGCAATTGCTACAAGTAATAATAAAAGCAGAAATCAAAAGTGGCCGCGCTACAATGATCGTTTGAATTGCCAAAAGTAATTAAAAGTGATTATATTGTTAAACCTACGACCTACGATATATATATGTATATGATTGCCTTCCTGCTCTTCGTCATAGATTCAAGTCGGATTCAGCCAGATGCCGATTGCCGATGAGCAATGCATAAAGATTGAGTAAACTAACAATTTGCTTAGCTGATTTTTTCCACAAATGACAATCCGACAAATAACCAGTTAAAAAATATACCGTAATATAGTTCCTTTACTTAAAAGTAGATGGTATAGAAAAGCAATTAAATCTTTATATTAACGCAATAGCACGTTCTTTTAATCATTTCGTATTATTCATGCAACTCAAAATTGCCAAAGCAGGGCAAGCACACAGAAGAAGTGGGTATTCGCAGAGAACACGTGTTGGAAAAACGAACGGATAATCGTTTACCTAAGCAAGGCTTTCCTCCAGCAGTAGTCCGTCTCGATAACGAGCAACTGCAATTTCATCATATATGTGGACGTGGCCCAAGGCATACGAACGAATCTTATACGTCTAAGGGTTCTTCTTTGTCTCCCGGCGAAAATTTTTCCCCATCTTCAATCCTTTCTTTGTCTACAGCCTCCAGCCTCCTCCTCCTCCTCTTCTTTTTCGTGGATGCAGGCGCGGTTCGACGTTATTCGAGTTGCAATACTTGCGATTAGCCGTGCGCGACCCAATTATCCAGGTCTGTGCTATCGATCAATCGGAACGGAAAACGGAACACACGGAGCGCCGAGCGAACTGACGCGTAAAACGTAAAGACTCTTAAGAGAAATTTCTTCCTCCTTCCTCTTTCTCTGCGACGAAAGAAGGCGAAAGCAGGAAGATGCAAATCGAAGGTTTCTCCTTGGGAAGCACACGAAATGACACACTGTACGGTATATAGCTGATGCGCTAAACGCTATATGATGACCGCTTATTTTTGGAAAGCGATGAGAAAACGGAAGCGCGAGTTGCAAGATCTCAACCTCGACGAGAACGTTTTTTCGATCATCTTCGTAGCTTCTTGCCGTTTATACATGTCTCTATCTGCTGTTGGTTTCTTACACCGAAACTCGGATAATGATGAAAAAAAAAAAAAAATGATCGGGAAACCCGTCTAGCTGGCTGTCCGCTAAGCCCGATTGCACTGTAACCCGTAACTGATATACGCGCTTCTCTTCTTCTCTATCCTGCTCTATCCACGCGGACACGACGCGGATGGCGGACGGCGGACGGACCGACGACGACGACGACACGTCGCGACTCGCGAATCTCGCGATCCGCCGACGGCCGACGGCCGACGAAGGCGCACGCGCTGCCTCATGGATCGCCGTTTCTCCGTCACGAACAAGTGCGAACAAGTGTTACGACCAGCTAACATTACTAGTGACGTCATGCAGGACAAGGGCACCGAATCATTCGCGAATGTCCAGCAGCTGTGCAGGATTAACCCTCCAAGGACACGCGCATTCAAAATGCATGTATGAGAAGAAACCTTCTGTGTGTAGGATCTCTTCTTTTGAACTAGGACCATTTCCTGAGGATAAAATCTAAAACCACGCATAAGGAAAATAAATTAATGCGGACAAATATAATATGACAGATAATCAAGATACTTAAAATAATGTCTTCTGTTTTGTTATCATCGATAGAATGAATTCTATTAATGAATTATATATTATAGTTAACAATTTTACTGTAAGCAATTCTGCTGATCAAGTTAATCGCCGATTGAATTAATCAGAGTTTGATCAATTGTCCCATATTATATTTAAAAAAATTATAAAGAATTTGTTAACAAAAAGTAAAAAAGCGTAATATACTTTACCTTCTTTGTGGCTTATTATTTGTAAACTTTAACAGTAAATCAGTCTACGCAGACGAAGATATCCAGGAATTCTTTCAGCATTTAGTCTATATAGCATAATATCCAACGTTGATTTTAATATTTGTAAGAGTTTCTTACATTCTCAGAAATTATCAGAATTGGACAGAAACTCGTCGAGCCTCCGTTGTCGATTTGATCGTAACACGGCAATAAAATTGCATTGTTTACGCTGCGCTGCGTTATTCCAATAAATAAACGTTTGCATAACGATCGATTTCTCGTGGCTCAATTGCGTCAAAATTCTCCTATAAATCTTCATTGAAATTATCTGATATCTGCACGATTATATATTTTTATAAATGTAATTCTTCGCAGCAATAATCGCTGATCGCTGCTGTAACGTCAAAAATCGCGCGAATAAATTCCTAACCTATAAGTACTATACTTCAACTTCACTCCAGAACACGAGTTTATCGGGGGTTTATGCATGTGTGACACATACGTATGCACCCCCATACCCACGCATACGAACAAAAGTTGAATATATTTTCGGATATTGCAGAGAGAGGGAGAGAGCGAAGAGAAAAGAGAAAAGTTACATACATACGTCAAATAAAAGCAAATAAAGTGCCAAAACAAACAGAACTAGTCACTAGTGTATCGATCGAAAAGTCGATCATGGTTTTCTCGAATACGGCAACTAACTGATAAACGAAAACTCGTCGAGGTTATCTTGTCTTCGTAGGTAGAGACACGCCAGTGTCTTCCTTCCATTTCTTTCTTGATTCCTTGCAATTTTAAAAATATTTCGGGATGGATGTCCAACCGTGTGTAACCCTAGTCCAAATGAATTGATGCAGATTGAAGCAACGTAAAGATGGGCGGTGATATATTCAGGAACGTAATCTAATCATGGAGTACTTTAGCGAAATATTTTTGCTCGGAATTGACACGATTGTATTCACCATCTGTCTGAAACAGTATATTCATTACAAGAATGCGATTAAGGCAATCAAGGTAGACCATATTGATTTGTTGTTAAACTACTGAGATATATTAATTTAAATTAGAATCTTTTGAAATATTTCAAAGGCGATTTAAAAACATGTGTTTTGCAGAGCGTTGAGCTACACGACATTGGCACCGATTTGGAAAGTCTATTGGATAAGAGTTCGAATAACAAGGTAGATTACATCGCTGTCAGAGGGATCGTGAAACCATTAGGAGAATCATTGCAAAGTGTTAATAAAAAAGATGTTACCGGAGTCATACAGAAGCTTAGTGTCAGAGAACATGTTGTCGCAAGAACGTCAGCTGGTTATTGGTAGGATTGCACATCGCGACTTTACGAAAAATTCTGATATATATAATTCTGATATAATTCTCATAAATATCAAGCTTGACGATATCATTATATCGCTTTTGTTTTCTTTTTCTTTAAATTATCCATGTAACTCTCCACAGGTCTGACCAAGAACGAACAATTCATCAAGTATATCATACGGTACCGTTTGTTTTGCAAAACAGATGGCACTCCGTAGAAATAATAGATCCGTTGTCGGCCGATATTTTAGACTTGGACGTAATCTCTGATAATTTTCAACCCAGTGTACCTACAATTATAGATCACGTATGGGAATTTTTTACAGGTAATTGCAATAAAATGTGCAATAGGACCATTTATTTCTTATTACATAATATAGAATTATATTGTGTATATTTTTTGTAGAAAAATGTATGTGTGTATCAAGTTCTGAAACTTGCATTTATAATTTATATATTATGATTTATTAGGTGTACGTCAACGTGGTATACAGTCTACGGAAAAAATGTTGCGTAAAGATTCAATTATTACAGCAATAGGTGAGCTCTCGAGGTCGAAAACCGAATCCAATTATCTTACTTTGCAACCTCCATTAAATGGACCTCCTTTTTACATAACAAGCATGTCAATTACCTCCTTGATACGGAAATTGGATGATCGTAAAAAAATATACAGGCACGTAAATTCTAGTAGAAATAATTAGACCATTATTTGTTATAATATCTGTTATAGTCTGTGTATTTATATAATCCTCTCTAACATAGGATATTTTGTTTGATGAGTGGTGCAATTGGATTGGTACTCGGAGGAATTATGGCAAGACGTTATTGGAAGAATAAACAGGAGCAAAGGTTGGCAGATCAGTTGCGTCAATCGCTCGAAACATCTCGTCAAGAAAGACGTCAAAGGGTCAGGGATAGAGATCTTAGGGAAGATCAAATATGTGTAGTTTGCAAGACGAACGCACGTGAAATTATTTTACTACCTTGTGGCCATGTATGCATATGCGAAGATTGCTCAGTTAGCATCAATAATAATTGTCCCATTTGCAGAACACAAATCCTTCAGAAAGCAGCGGCGTATATAATATAAATTTCATTTTGATATGAATACATGTTTTATATAGCAAGAATATTTTTATTGTATTAGAAAAAGTGTGAAAACAATGATTGATTAAAATGATACTATCCCGTATGATTCCATCTTTTTTACATGAAGGCATATATATGTATGCAAAATTTTATTTATAAGTCAAAACTTGAATTATATAAGCACGCGTACATTAATTTATAATAGTTATCAGAAGTACAAAATTACAAAACTAAATGGCCGTATCTCGCGCCAATTTGATGCGAAACGACGAGATGAACTGTACATCTGTACACGCACCGGCATAAATGGTGCTAGTGGCGCATGGCGGTAGGTATACGTATGCGTGTGCTTATATATGTAACCTTGCCGCCGAGGGACACCATTTCTGCCGGTGCGCGTACACGCAAGGTTTGCGCCGTCGTCCATTTACCGATCTTGGGAACGACGACGTAACCGTCACGCACTCTCATCATCAGCTGATCAGCCTTCGGTGTCGGTTCTGGACCTCTGATACGAACAACACCTCTCGCCGCGACGTTGCTGGACATATATCGCACGTAAGTACGACCGTGAGCCTGTTGCGCAATTTCCAGCCCGGGTTCTCGCATCTACGTCGTCCTGACCGTCGGATTCTCGCTCGGGAAAAGAAACTGGGCGAGTCCGTGGTGGCGGCCGTGCTGGCTCGCTCGAGATTCTCGTGGCTCCGCGTTCCTCGCCGATTCTCCTACCCGCGTCCGCTCGCTCGTCGTCGATTCACGTCCGACTTGGATTTGGAGTGCGAGCGAGTGCGACGGTGTAAACCTGTAAAGCCAGTGCAATCATGCAATGTTACTGTCGAAGCAGTACTAGCAGTAGCGTTATTTCCGATCGTTGTGTTTCCGTTGATGACGTTGATGTTAGGGCAAGCGAGAAAAAAGAATGTCTCCCAGCTCCCACTCGCTCCTGTCAGCTCCTGCTGATACTTTCCCTATTCGCGGTTTTAACGAGGGCTGATAACAAATACCCCGCATATAAAGTTACCTCTAAGCTTAGCTTTAGGGCAGTGTGCATAAAGATTGATAATGATGTCTAACATCAAGATATATACCTAACGTTAACGAATATGTATGCAGGACTTGTTATTTAATTCTGTTAGCCTATGAGAATTGTTTTTGTTTGTTGTTCATTATGTCACAGTATACAAATATGCTTTTATAATTAATGTATATGTATGCATATATATGTATAGATATATCACTTTATTGATATTCGTTTTATTTTTAATAGGTGACATGTCTAGCACTCGTGATATCAAACGAGACGAACGTAATGGGAGATTCCGCTCACAAAGAAGAGGCAACACAAGCAACGACGTGAACAAGGACAGCTCTGATGGTTCACATTGGGGATTTGGTTTGATAGGTGGTGCAATTGGATTGGTAGTCGGAGGAATCATGGCAACACAATACTGGAAAAATACACCGGAGCCGGAGCAAAGGGCATCTCAGTCGTGTCAATCGTTTGAAACATCAGGAGAGCGTCGAGAAAGACGTCGAAGAGTCAGGGATGAAGATCTTAGAGAAGATCAAACATGTGTAGTTTGCTTCACAAACGCACGTGAAATTATTTTACTACCTTGTGGTCATGTATGCATATGCAAAGATTGCTCAGTTAGCATAAAAAATAATTGTCCCATATGCAGAAAACAAATCCTTGAGAGGAGAGCGGCATATATACCATAAATTTCAATTTGATATGAATACATGTTTCATATAGCAAGAATATTTTTATTGTATTAGAAAGTGTGAAAACAATGATTGATTAAAGTGATATTATCCCGTATGATTCTATCTTTTTTAAATGAAGGTATATATATGTACAATTTTATTTATAAGTCAAAACTTGAATTATAATATATAAGCACACGTACATTAAATTATAATAGTTATCAGGAGTACAAAATTACAAAACTATCCTGTGACGATGTACGTGATTTTAAATATATGTATAATACTAATATATATTTCATAATCAGAAATATAAATTATTTTTGTTATCAATTATCAAGCTTACTGCTTTAAAACTGTATACAATGGCTTTGTTTAAAATTTTAAATTTTTTTTATGTACGAACACAATGTTTTTTTCCCCAAATAAAAAATATATACGTAGAAGATAATTTTTTTTGTGAAAGTATATTTCACGTGTACATGTTACATATTTAGATATATAGAAATCTTAAAAATCTGTACTTTGCTGTTGGTTTTTTTTATCAACGTGCATGCTCATGATCTTTTTAGCTTTATTAGATTTACCAATACCGAGTTTTGGTAGTCCTCTATTCAAACCTTCCAACAGAACACACGCTTTACATATTTCTTGACTTGAAACAAATCCACATCGAGTACAATTTCTTCTCTCTGGCATTTTTACGTTATCTCTCACTTGTAATTGCTCACCTAGTAAATAATATTATTTTTACAATTTTCAGATTACGTAACAGATAAACGTTAATATAATAATATTAGTAGAATATTACAAGAAAGATATTTTTACCTGAATGTATTATGTCTATGATAGATGAAGGTCTTATTTTCTCTAAATCTTTTAGAAAGGCTCGTGCGTAACCTCTATAAGCGTTTGGAGCATATATGCATTCCGTGGAGAAGTATACCAGACCGTTAAAATATGCATACATGACAATCTCTTTTTCGTATGCATATTTCAGTGGCTTACAACGCATGATAGAATCTGCACCAGCCTATATTACATAAAAATATAGATAACAAACATTTGTTGTGTAATTTCATATGGCGTGTATGCAATAATATTCTTACAGTGATTAAAGATGTACATCTCTGTAGTCGGGCAATATCACCTCTCAAAATATTCATTAATACCGTTTCAGCGATATCATCCGCATTATGACCTGTTGCGATGCAATCTACCTCCAAAATTGCAGCCCCTCTATCCAATGCCTGTCTTCGGAAAACGCCGCAGAATGTGCAATTATTTTTACGGCCAATCTAAAATACATATACGTGTTTTTTACTGGATCTTGAAATTATCGAGAAATACGGCTGTCTCGCGCCAATTTGATGGAACGACGAGACGAACTGTGCATCGGTACACGCACCGGCATATAAATGGTGTCCAGTAGCGGCTAGGTATACATATGCGCGTGCTTATATATGTAACCTTGCCTAAAGTGCCCTAAGGGACACCATTTCTGCCGGTGCGCGTATACGAGCCATTTGGTTGGCACATCCTTAAATTATCAAGTCCAATAACTATTGCACCAATCAAGTAGTTCTTAGTAGGCTTAATCAGAAGCTTAGATTTAATATATTTTACCTCTGCGACTATAGAATCCATTGTCCATCCATACAACTCCTTATACGATAAAATTTTAAGTGGAATACCATAATCATCTCTGTTACGCGTCACAGTTTTCAAGCTATCATCTCTGTACCCTAAAATGATGCATTTAAAAAAATATATATATTTTTTTATATGCTACAAGTAATTTCATGTTACTTTTATAGACTGGTATAGTTACATTACCGGTAATTCCTTCATCGATGGACAAAAGAAACAGATCCAATCCATATTTGTATCTTTCGTTCAGAGTCTTCAAGACATAAGCTAGTACGGTGGAATCCTTTCCACCCGATGCTCCGATGGCAACCTTGTCACCAGGCTTGAACAATTTACCATTGACGATAGTATCGTGAATTTCAGTCTCAAACGCCAAGAAGAAACATTCCTTGCACAACGTATCGCCAGTTTTTGGCCTCTAAAAATATACATATGTATTTCCTTCAATTATATTTGACAGTATATGAATAATATATTGAACAATCTTTTAGATACGGTATAAAACTGAGAAAATAATTCACCTTTAAAATGGCATTTTTCCCACACTTTGTGGAGCATAATGGAAATGGAGGCATCTTGATTATTTTTCTTGCATAAAATCTTGCTAAATGTCTTTCAATACTGCAAGATTTTGAAAAAAAAAAACGTTTTCCGTATATCTCCTTGTTAACCAGTTAACGCAAACACGATTAAGGTTATATCAATACGTCGATCGGTCGATATATGTGTCGATCATGCGGGATTTGCGTTGCGGGAGAACACAAACACACTAATACGTAATATTGGCGGATTTAACGAAATCCACTCAAGAGTTTATTAATTTTCCTTTTCCATGAAACACATCTTTTTTAATAATATAAAGAGGATAAAAAATTAATTTTTTCCAAGAGTTACAAGAGTTTTTCTATCACATGGGGAAAAAATGTTAAAAGGAAGAAACACGCAAAAGCAAATTTAATCCTCCGGCTTCTCGGGCGGTGGTCCGCAGGGTTGCAGCATCTTCTCCATAAGATTGAATCTGACTCGTGCCTTGGCTTCGTTCTCGGCGATCGCGAAGAAATTTAGCAAATCGTAGTGGCCCATGTACGAACTGCAGGAATCTCGGTGCTGATTCACCAGCCACTCAAATTTGGTCGTGTCCGCGTGTCCCGTACCGATGTACTTGGATTGCAGATGCTCCAATTGACTATGGATATTGTAGCGTTCGCCCATATTTTTGAGTTAACTTCCTCGCGATCTCGTCCTTCCTTAGCAGATGTTCAATCGCCGGATCACGCGTTTCGCCGCCCGTATCTCTCTGTATTTGTGTCTCTTTTGCGATTTACGTTATCGTTCTCGTAAAATTTTCCAATTTAGCATAGAACATAGGTTATGTTCGCCATGAACGAAATGAGGTTATAACCATAGACATAAGAATATATAGACGTAGCATAAGTAACCAGAGATCAGTGAGATCGGACAAACCGTGTTAACGATCTCTGATTGGCTCCGTCGTTTGAGGTCTATCCTCCGTCCAACGAGAGATATTAGGTCTGTTCTATTTATCTGAACTTTCTGCACAGTTCATCTTTTCTCTTTTTCTCTCCAACGTAAAAAGAAAAAGAGAAAAGATAAACCGTGCAGGAAGTTTAGCTACTGCGCATAGGCGAGCAAAGTTCCTAGCGCCAGTAGCGCGCCTTTGTCTAGCTCGTTTCGTTTCGTCCCTAGACTCCCTAGTAATTCCTAACGTTCGCCGCGCCGCGGCGACACCAGCGGTGACACCGGTGCGCGAGGACCGAGAGGTGACTCTGGCAGCAAAGGCGTTACGTCACGCAGAAATGACGTGCTAATGGTTAATGGCTTCCACTCGGTCGAGATACCCTTTTATGAGCGAGCCAGAATCCAATCCAAAGAAAATACATGAGACATGATACGATCGGCCGGTAGAATCATAAAAATATGATCGCCTGAACGCCGTACGTTCACGAGAAAGATAAATTTTTCGGCCGGAGACATCGGTCGTCCGCGAATTACGTGCTGGAACTGCTTTGCGCGAAGAGGAACGACGTAACCGTCACGCACTCTCATCATCGGCCTTCGGTGTCGGTTCTGGACCTGATGCGAACAACACCGAGGCTCGCCGCGACGTTGCAGGACATATATCGCACGTAAGTACGCGTGTCGCGCAATTTCCCGCCCGGGTTCTCGCATCTACATCGTCCTGGGACCGTCGCGGATTCTCGCTCGGGAATAGAAACTGGGCGAGTCCGTGGTGTCGGTACGTGGTACGTGTAGGGCGCAATGGCGGCCGTGCTTGGCTCGCTCGAGATCCTCGTGGCTCCGCGTTCCTCGCCGCGTCTCCTACCCGTGTCCGCTCGCTCGTCGTCGATTCACGTCCGTCTTGGATTTGGATCCGAGCGAGTGCGACGCAGCTTATTAGCATAACGCGGATCGTTCGCTCGCAAGTCGCAAGGTAATCGCGTCGTTCGTCGTTTTCGCGATATCGCTATATACGTACACGTATCGCTGTGTGTCTGCGTGCGTACTGCGTGCGGAGTGAGCGAATGAGTGTGTGTATGTATGTACGTGTGTACATATGTGCATGGTGTCGGTCGCGCGTGAGTTCGTGAGTGTCATACATATATTCATTAATCCATGACGATCGGCCGCGAGCCGCGAGACTCGACGAGTGCTCGTCTCGACTCGAGACAGTGATCTGATTTACACCGAGATTTTGATACGCGTACCAAGTACTATATATTCGGGCTAAATCCATTAGTTTACACCGATCGTACCAATGGATTTAGTCCGAATATAGTACTTGGTACGCGTATACACGCTAAACGGTCGGTGGTCGGTGTAAACCTGATGTAAACTAAGCCAGTGCAATGTCGCTGTCGAGGCATGTCGAAGCAGTAGCGTTATTTCCGATCGTCGCGTTTCCGTTGATGACGTTGATGTTAGGGCAAGCGAGAAAGAAGAGTGTCTCCCGCTCCCTCCTGTCAGCTCCTGCTGATATACTTTCCCCATTCGCGGTCTTAACGAGGGCTGATAAAAAATAAAATTACCTCTAAGCTTAGCTTTAGGGTAGTGTGTTATACATACGTACCTACGTGTAAAATTGTTTGACCAAGAAAATAAATTTAATATTCTTCGGAAAAAAAAACCTTATAAATTTATTAGTGATATTTAAAATGCGCGTATGTGTGCGTGTGTGCGTAAAGAATGATAATGATGTCTAACAACATCAAGATATACCTAACGATAACGAATATGTACGCAGAACTTGTTATTTAATTCTATTAGCCTTTGAGAATTGTTTTTGTTTGTTGTTCATTATGTCAGCATACAATAACAATATGCTTTTATAATTAATGTATATGTATGCATATATATGTAGAGATATATCACTTTATTGATATTCGTTTTATTTTTAGTAGGTGACATGCCTAGCACTCGTGATATTGAACGAGCCGAACGTAATGGGAGATTCCGCTCACGAAGAAGAGGCAGCGCGAGCAGCGACGTGAACAGGCACAGCTTTGACAGTCCTGACAAGCGACACAGAAGACATGGCAAAAGTAAGAGCTCTGGGAAAAAGAAGAAGAAACGTTCGCGCGACAAGTCACTAGAGACAATTCCAACTGTAGCTTCGTCCGTCGTGAAACCATTGGTCGAATATTCCGATGTAAGTAGCGAAGATCTCTCAGAGCCTGAAGCGGGAGAGATACAATCGGAGGATAGTCGCGCCAACAGTTACACGGATGGAGAGGTACCTGAATCGTTCCTTCAAAGACGATATTATGGCGGCAGTCCGGTTCGCGCTCTCGGAGCGTCGCCAATCAGCCTATCTCCGTCACCGTCGGTTCAGCATCGACATTCCGGTAGACGGTACTCCTTGTCGAGTGAGCAACAACAACCGACGACGATGCATGGCGCAACGCCGGAATACGAGGAAGAATCGAGACGGTACGCCCGACGAAAGGAGAAGAAGCACAAACGCGAGAAGAAGAAGAAAAGAAGTCTGACCCCGTCGTCGAATTCGGGGAAGAAGAAAAAGAGAAAATCCAAGAGGCATTCTCACAGCATGAGCCCGCATCGCTCTGTCGCCGAGGATATCGTTCCAAGTCCGAACCGCGACAAGTCGTCGGTTGGCGCTTCCGTTCACTGGTCAGAATCGCCCCCACTACCACTCAAGGACAACATGTCGCCCATCTCCCCGGCTACGCCACGCGAGCAGAGATGTCCTAGCGACGACGTGGAACTAGAGATGTCGAGGCAGACGTCGCGAAACGTCACCCCGCCAACTCACTCGTCGACGAGGCAGGTAGAATCGCCGCATACGCCACTGATGCCTCCGTGCGCTACGACGCCGGAGAATTTGAATAAAACCGGGCCCGTCGCCGTGCCAAAGCACAGCAGTCCCGATCGGCAGAAACGTAGTCCCAGTATCCACGTGACCCGTCGTTCCAGCGTTAGTCCCGGACCCGTTGGCGTAAACCGCAGGAGGCCACACAGCCCGAGTCCACCGTCGAGACGAAGGGATCATAGTCCACCGTCGCGAAGAAGAGACTTTAGTCCTACTCCGGTGCTCCATAGACTTAGGCACAGCCCGAGTCCGGCCACCGTCAGACGACGAGAGTTTAGTCCGAGTCCCGGGAGTAGTCACAGGCGACGAACGGACAGCGGAGTTATTTCCCCTAAACGTAGAAGACGAGACGAGACCGAGCGACGTAGTCACCGGGTTCACGACAAGGACAGGAGAGACAAGCGGAAATCGAGATCAACTAGGAGTCCCACTGGAAGCAGGTACGTTCATGTCGTTCATGGTACAAAAGTTATTCTTTTATACCACAGGAAGTAAACTTGTTGCGCCACACATTCACGTATATAACGATTTTCGATCCATTTTAGATTACATTTGCCTCTGTCTCGGTCGCGATCGCGCAGTCCGGGAAGATGGCGAAAACTGTCTCGCTCGAGGTCGCGTTCGCGCCCCAGAAGGAGTCGCACCCCAAGAAGATCGCGTTCGCCCAGCAAGTCCCGCAAGACCTCGAGGAAACTCAAATCGAAGAGCCCGCGTCCCAGAATACCTTCTCCTTCTCCTCACAGATCTCGGGCTAGAAGCCCGTCGAGCATCACCGCCCGAAATCTTCGAGTACAGGCCAAGATCAGCGAGACCAGTCTGTTCGCGGAACTTGTTAAGGACCGTAACATGAGGGAGTTGGCGTTCAAGAAGTTGCAGGCCGCGAAGGAAAAAGTCGGGAGCCAAGACGAAGTGCAAATCATAGAGAGCACCGACGAGAAGGACGGCGATGGCGGCAGCGTGTCCGCCGAGATTAAAGCTTCTACCGACAATAAAGACAGATCTATAAATTACAAGGAGCAACACGCAAAGACTGGCGATAGCGTGGTCGACGTCACCGATATTCCTGTTCCGACGAGCGACGACGGCGTTGTAGCGTGCAAAACGCCACCGTTACCACCAACCGGCGTACCGCTACCTAATCCGATACCCACTGCGATGAATCCGCTTGCTTCTCACGCGATTGTGCATACCTCGCCCAACCCACCATCGATGATGCCCAACAGTTGTCCGATCGTCGTGTCACACAGCCCGAATTTCCCGGCTCCTGCTCCTGGAGTACAACCACCGCCCCCACCGCCGCCACCACTGCCACAATCTGCCGAATCTGTATCGACAGCCTTGACGCAAGTGTCGGTGCCGCCAATCCCGCCGACACCGATTCTACCCAATATGTCTGTCCCACCGCCACCCATTCCACCGATTCCCGTTCCAGCGCCCAACACGATTATGTCCAAGTTTAATCAACCCAATAATCTCGTGCCACTTAAATCTGTGGATCCTCCCAAGCCTCCCATAGTAACGTTCACGACCAAAAGCCTAAAGAGATTACCATTGCCACCTGGCATTAACCAGAATGATTTGGAAAGTATAGATTCTCCGCCGAGTCGTTCTCCGAGCCCTCCCAGCAAGGTGCAATTGAAATTTCCAACGTCAACGAAGCCGCTGCAGAAAAAGGGTATCAAGGATCTGCCAATGCCGCCAGGTATGTTTTATTTACGGACGAGATCTTTATTCGTTGCTTAAGTTAAAATTAACGTCGTGTTAATTTACTAATTTGAACTGCAGTTGTGCCTGGATCGGAAGACTTGAGTGGCGAGGACGATCCGAATGCAACGCCGCCGCGTTTGAAGGTCGAACGAGTGGCACCAAAGCCGAAATTGAAAAGACCGAAAATACTGAAACGCAGAGGATCGCGAAACTGTCATGCTCCTATGTCGGCTTCCGGCGGCAAGGATTGGGGCGAACGATGTGTCGACGTGTTCGAATTTATTGCGCAGATCGGAGAGGGTACATATGGGCAGGTGTATAAGGCACGAGACAAACGATCCGGCGTGATGGTTGCTTTGAAAAAAGTCCGACTTGAAAACGAGAAGGAAGGCTTTCCCATCACGGCAGTCAGAGAAATAAAGATCCTACGACAGCTCAATCACAAGAACATTGTTAACCTCAGAGAAATCGTCACTGACAAGCAAGACGCTCAAGATTTCCGGAAGGTACTTTTTTATTAGCCCTGGCTATATACAATCTGTAACAGCACTCTAGCAGTATTACGATATATTTGTCGGTACTTTATTTATTAACAAGAATTATGTAGAATATAATTTATATATAATCCGACATAGCAGCATGTTGATGGGATTATCGTGCTATCGCATACACGAGAGAGAGAGAGAGAGAGAGAGAGAGAGAGAAAAAATTTTCTATTATACATTAAATATATAGAATCAATCTACCGCTAATTTAATTATTTTCTAAGATATTTCTCAGTAATTTAAAATACTGACAAACATCGCTAATGGAACATGGAGTATGGAATAACTTTTTACTAGTTAAATTTAATTAATTAGATTTTTACAGAATCAATTAATTATGTCATGTTTTTATTCTATGTTTTAGGATAAGGATAAAGGTTCCTTTTATCTAGTTTTTGAATACATGGATCATGACTTGATGGGTCTGCTGGAATCCGGTATGGTGGATTTCAACGAGATGAATAACGCCAGTATCATGAAGCAGTTGTTGGATGGCTTAAATTATTGTCACAGCAAGAATTTCCTGCACCGGGATATCAAATGCTCAAATATATTGATGAATAACAAGTACATATGCGTCATCTTCTAAATAATTTACTTCTTGCAATTACTTAATATAATGTAACGTATGATAACAATTTTTAATAGGGGCGAGGTTAAACTGGCCGACTTCGGATTGGCACGACTTTATAACGCGGAGGATAGACAGAGACCGTACACCAACAAGGTGATCACTCTATGGTACAGACCCCCCGAACTTTTGCTGGGAGAGGAACGTTATGGGCCTGCAATTGATGTCTGGAGTTGCGGATGTATCTTGGGAGAATTGTTTTCCAAGAAACCATTATTTCAGGTAAAACCTTTATATCAGGTAATAGCCATTTCTTAAGCTGGAAAAAACAGATCAATATTAGTTTATTATTAATTACGGTCATTTTTTTTTACCAGGCTAACGTAGATATAATGCAATTGGAGATGATCTCGAGGGTTTGTGGAACGCCCACTCCTGCCGTTTGGCCTTCTGTGATAAAATTACCACAGTGGCATGCACTTAAGCCAAAGAAGCAGCATAGAAGACGTCTGCGGGAGGATTTCTCATTTATGCCAGGAACAGCCTTGGATCTCCTGGACAAAATGCTAGAATTAGATCCCGAAAAGCGGATAACAGCAGCCGATGCGCTTAAGAGTGCTTGGTTGAAAAACGTTCAGCCTGAACAGTAGGTTATATTTCTGCATTTTCTCGTATCGGCTTTTTATGTATATCGGAGTACATATGTTTCTTAGTTCAAATCTTATTTATAAAACGCATTACACTTTCGCGATATATCAGGATGCCAGCGCCACAGCTTCCGACTTGGCAAGATTGTCATGAGCTCTGGAGTAAAAAGCGAAAGCGCTTGTTACGGGAACAGCAAGAGAGTGCTGCAGCAAAATTGCCTCCTCTCCTTCCCTTTCCGAATAAAGGAGGTCCCAACAAGGATGATCTATCAGATGTCGGGGGGTGAGTAAAGCCGTAAAGAAATCAAATTTACGAGCTGCTGAGACGTACGTCTCGATCAAGAACTAATTTGCTTATACACGTAGATGGCTGTGTACGACAGTTGTGCTTTGCATTTATTTTCTTTAGCAAAATGCATTGTTCAAGTAATGAATTTCTTGAAAATGAGAAGTGACATCGAGAAGAAAATGTAGTAGTATTTCTGTGTGTTCCTTCCGATTCTCGTTTGCATGCCGATCTTCCTTCCTTTCAACCTGATGAATCAACGAGTTAATTTTAGTTTCGTTCACAGTCGTTCAAACACGACGATGGCAATAACGCAGAACAATGGAAAATAGAAGCACGAAACATCCTTCTCTGTTCGTGACTTCGCTCTACAGAGATTGTTTATCCTTAAACGATTGATTTGATAGACTGTGTGAGATATATACTTAAAATATTGTATTTTTCAGGGCATACGCAACATGCCTCGGCGATAATATTTTATGATAATGAAATATGTTATACCACTTAACTCTTTGGCTGCGTCACCCAACACTTTTTTAAATTAAAAATAAATAGACCAGAAATACAATTTTACGGCTAAATTTATTATTTTCAATTTGATCATTTTGATTAATATAAAAAGACGCGGTGTGTAATAAATTTATAATGAACATAGTCTCTCTCTCTTTTGTAACTCCTTATTACAAAGTTTTTAATTTCTGTGATGTGGTATTTAAGTTCTTTGATCATAAAATATATGTAGCATTTGCAGCTAAAGGGTTAATTTTATCGTTCTACTATCCATATCGAACAATTTATAAGGATTGTTATAACTATATTAGTACGGTCCTATATATGAATGCCTAATAATCGCCACTTTAACGTGTAAATCTCTATACAAGAAAAAGGTATACATTTTAGAGTAATAACTGTGATTCAGTCTACCATTCGTTTCTAAGGACAATTGTAAAAATTAAATTGTCGGTTTATTCAGTTAATCTATTTAGGTATATGTACATATCTCACTAATATTATACAAAAGGGGAATGTACATGTATATACATAAATATACATCAGCATATATACAAATATACCGCAAAAAGAATACATAATGCATGCGCTCACGTTAATATATCAAAATGAGGAACATTTGTGTATAATTTTTGCGCACATGCATCGATTTAGAGTCTTTTAGAGATTAATTTATAACATCTCTATATAAATATATATTTGTATTTATATTCAAACATGCAAGTAGAAAAGTCATGATTAAAAGAAATAACGATTGTAAATAAATATAGAGGTGACGTCAACGCGTGATTCTCCTCGCTGTTTTTCATAAAAAGGCTCTTTAGGTATCTACAGATAGAGCGTAAAACGACGATCTGTACAAATAGATGAGCTCTGAGTTGTAAGACTTTGTAATGTAAATATATATATATATATATAAATATATATAGGCAAAATATACAGATACAATGGATGAGCTGCATTGGAAGACCGAAGAAGGCAAATACAAGAAGATCAAGACTAAAGTCATGAAGATATTAACCTTGATTCTGTTAATTTCATTTATAATTAATCCAATTTATTTAGATATTCACATTTCCGGCGTACATTTATACTTTAATCACCTCCTAGCCACTGTTGTATTACAATTTAGTGATTCATATTATAGATAGTTATGATGAGTTTCTTGTAATATACGAATGGCGAATCATTGTGTATTTATTTAGTATTTACATTATTTTTTTTGCATGTTCGTTACTGACACTATCCTTATAGTTAAATTCAATCTTCGGATGTTTTCTAATGGAACGTCATAGCAATGTAAAATAATATTCGAATGCTGCAATATACTTAAACGTACTCAGACATTTATTAAAAATATTTTTTTGTGAATAAATCTTTAACGCTATCCAAACATTTTATTATTTAACTTTTTTTTTGTTTTGATATTTTTTATTTTTATGCTTATATCATGTACTAATATCTCTTAAAAAAAAAACCAAGCAGCACTCGACAATTATCGTGGAAAATACTTATTTACCAGCGTTTACTGATTCATATGTGTAAAATAAGCATAAAATATATGTTACTGTTTCTACTTATTCCACAAATATCTTGATACATATAACTTTCTTTCGTTATTTATTTTTAGAAATAAAAGCAGGTAAATCGAAAGTTTTATTTCTTTAATATATAAATATTAAAATCATATTTCTAATAGTAAAACCAAGTACAATACTAATAGTATAAATATGAGAATGGCATAGAAAGAATGTTAAAATGTTTATTATATTTATATATAATAAAGTAATAAATTAAAACTTTATTATATATAAATATAATAAACATTTTAACATTTATTTTATGCCATTCTTATATTATATATATAATGCACACACGCACATACACTGTATATTCTCATATACAGGGTGGACAAAATAAAGCGTGACAAGTTTTTTATTTCCAAAAATAGTTTTTAGAGAAAAATATTTCAAAAGTTGTTTGGTTTAAAGGACGACACATGATTCCGATGTGAGTCATATTATAGATGTTTACGAAAAATTTTAAAGGCGACTAATTTCTTAAATGGAACTTTTGATTTTTTTCTTGAAATAAAAGTTTTAGATCTCGTTTTTGTAGAGACGTTTTTAACACTGTGTGTAATTTAGTAGACGCTTCAAACGCTTCAGAGGATCATTTTGTCCTTGTTTAATATTTAATAAACAACAAGGATGAAATGTTTCCAAGAGCGTTTGGAGCGCCAAGTGAATCGCACCCACTATAATAAAGCTCTTGTTAAGAATTTCCTGATAATGAGCCAGTATAATGAGACAATCTTCATATTGTCAATTTATATTTCAAAAATATGTCATGTGTTTTAAGAATTTAAAAAACATTGATTTTTTATATTATATAATATATTCTGTACAAAAAAATGTACATTGTAAGAGAACGAAGATCTATCAATAGAGAGTGTGTATTCATGATAAAATGTGTGTTCGTATAACTAGTAGATATATTTATAAATACAGATGTATAATACTTTGGAAAATATAACGTTTCAAAACATGTCACATGTTTTTACATACAACTGTAATTAAGGCATTTATAATAAGCATGAAGTTTGATAGTTTATAAAATACATATATATGTCCTACGATTTATTTGATACATTGGTAGTACGTGATAAAAATATATTTAAAATATGTTTATAGTATGAACAAATAGCTGGTTATATTAATCGAATTATAATGTTCAATATTGATGAGATTCTCTTTTTTTTTTTAATGGTATAATCTTTCAAAAATTTGTTTCACTATCTGTTTATACAAATATATTTAAGATAAAATTATGTTTTTATTCATTGTTAATTAATAATATTTTTAATTAATGTTGCATCATTATTAGTATGTAAAATATAGTTACCAACAATTGTGAACATTATTATACAAGATGTTAATAATGTCATAATTATATAGCAAAATTTTATATAAGAATGCGGAGTATATAATAATAATAATTTATAACTAGATTTATATACAATATAGACTGATATAATTTTATATTATATATATGTGAGGATGTACACATAAGTTATTCAAATATATAATAGTCATTGTCACATAGACATTGACGTTTTTTCTGACTGTATCATAATTTGTATTGTGGAATATGTAGAAAGTGACATATATATATATATATGACTTTGGATAAAAGAATTATAGACACACAAGATAATTGGCATAATGTCTAATAGGAGAAAATTATGTTTCAGGAGATAATGTAATTGTGGCTGAATAATAGATGGACGAATTTTGTAGCACTTGTAAGAATATATAATAGGTAACAAAAGTTCCAAATCTTTTAATATGTGTTTACGTCCAGAGTGTTGAATTTTATTGACTCATGTCTGTCAAGTATGTGTATCATGTAACCAACCATGTGCTTGAGCTTTGCTAACCAAATAATAATCGAAATATATAGCGATACATAGCGATAATAATCGCTCCGCAATATTGTTCACAATATAGGATCTATGTATTAAGTGATGCATTTTGATGAAGAGGAAATATCTTGCTATTTTTCATTGTTCTACGTTATTCTACAAAATTTGTTACAAAAATAAACAGTAAATAAAATATTACGATTATATTAATATGCTATGTGCATGTGTAATTTTAGTGCATATATGTAATTGGGCTTGCTTTAAGACACGTTTGTATTGCTTGCTAGTTGCATGATCTTCCATTATTTCTTCATATATTTATGTTATTAGATATTTATAAAAACGCAACAATGTTTTATCAATAATTTATGACAAAATTAGATGTAATGTTCATAAATTTTTTGTCAAAAAAGTTATATACATATACTATATACGTTTCATAATTGAAATAAAAAAAATATTGTCGTTATTAATTTTTCATCATTCAATTCTAAGTAAATCTCATGTAAACTGCAAGTGAATTAATATCATTGCAATCATTGTGTATATTCTCGTTTCTATTTTATCTGTAAGTCTTGTACTTATTGAACCTTCATACCTTACGCAAGGCTTATAACTCTGTTACAGGTCCTCTAAACGACTAAAGATGGAAGCAGGCTATAATTCACACCCAAGCAGGCTTGGGGCGGAAGCTCATTACGGTGAAGATAATTTGTTTAATCAGAGCGGTCCGTACATAGTGTCTACGCCATCGTACTATTATAACGCTTCACCGCCCGTTAAGCCGCAGTCAAATCTAAAGGGAGATAATCAACCGTTGGAAATGTGTACCGAGGATAATCTTGCCCGAAGATTGATGATCCTCACAAACGCCTTGAATCAGGGAAAACCGATTCGAGTCGACGATCTTCTCTCATTGCGGTCAGACCAGAATGAGGTAATTATGTAAAGAGATTCTTTAGACAATTTGTCTGTTATTTAATCTCGCTCGCTAATCAATTGTGGCAATCGCTTCATTTACAATTCACATTGTAAATATTTAATTTTTATATTTGTCAAGGAAAGGAATATATTTTTTAACAATATAATAAAATTTCTTCTAGTTCTTAATATTTACAGCGATATTTACAGCAATTTACAATCTTATGATATTTACAGTGCGATCCCAAGGTGGTACAATTGTTGGGTGATCTACGCGCGGAGCTTCGCCTCGTCGCGAATGCTCGACCAGGCGGACAACTAGATCCTCATCTTCCGATATTGAATCCAACTCTTCTAGGTTTGTGGTTTTCGGCACTATATCCCTCGCATTGATTTTGGGTCTGTTTTCTATTGCTGAACTGGGTGCACTAGTTGAAAGTTTATCTTTTTCCTTCGAAAATGTGGAGGAAAAAAGATAAACTCTGAACTAGTGCAGCCAGTTCAGCAACAGAAAACAGACCCATTGTCATTGACGTGTAACTTTTTTCGCAGATACGAGCGCGCCGCATATGCCAGGTAATTTCGACGCGCACGCGGTGTATGCCGGCGACGATGCCGTGAGCTCTCACGGGAGATGGTCCCAGCTGGCAACTGCTGGTGTTAGGAACGCTCTATCGGCGCTCATATCCTATCATGGTCTGGATAATATCTATAATCCCGCTATTTCTACGTCTGCTATCGGTCGATTGCCGTCAAATAAACCGCCCGGGCAGCCCCACCTGGCGCAGAACCTTTTCCTGCCCTCGACTTCCTCGCAACAATCTGCTTTTAGTTCGTAATGATTTTACAAAGTCGTGGTACATGACTGTGTTCTGTATGCATGAGAGAAAGAGAGAGAGAGAGAGAGTGTGTGTGTGTGTGTGTGTGTGTGTTTGTGTGCGTGTGTGCGTGCGTGCATGCGCCTGTGAAATGAGAAAGAATCTATAAATCATTATTTTTCAAATTATATTAATGGGAGAGAGGGAGGGGGAGGGGGAGAAAGAAAGAGAGAGAGAGAGAGAGAGAGAGAGAGAGAGAAGATGCGTATGTCTGTGTGTGTGTGTGTGAGAGAAAGAGAGGGGGGAGAAAAAAGATGGTACGACCATATCATCGATTTGTTTATAGTCTCCATTATCATCACTCCATTAGTTTTAAGTGCACGTTCACAGTGTATAATTGTACGATATGCGACCATTGCAGATACTTAATTAGAATATGACTTCTCTCCCAATGACAATGGTATTATAGTTATCATAATATACACTAAATTACTATTGATATGATTATTTCCAAGTTATTTCTCGAGCAGTCATACGCTGAAAAGTATTCTCTGACGTTTCTTTCCTGCATCATTACGAAAGGTCTGTGATACACATGTGTATATATATATACATACATTACATATTGCGAGTGTAGGAAGCTGAATTTAAAAAGGAGCTTGACTCCGATGGCGATGCTTGTTTTCATTTTGATGAAAGAAAAGAAAGACTTGTTCACGATGCTCGACGCGAGATCTTGAAAAAGGTTTGCGTTCTATTTTAATCTCACGAAAGAATTTTATTTTCAAGAGATATTAGACGATGCCATGAGGGGAACGTTGATAAACTTGTGTAACAACAGTAATGCTAAAAATGTGAATATTTATTTATTGTTTAAGGTTTTTTATATAAGATACTAATGCTTATTTATTACGAACTATTTACAGTGTACAATGTACATATATGCTAAGAATATATAATAAAGACATGTCGACGGAAGAATCTCTCTTCAATTGAAACATATATCTATGTATGTATTTGTGCACTTTACTACGCTTTATATTTTTATTTTCTAATTGATCAGAGCTATATAGATAACCTCTTTTTTGGCTGTTAAACGTATTTTTATTTTTCTCTTTGTAAAATTTAAAAATCATGTCTGTGATTGTATATGATTCTTATCGTGCCCACGACCACGAACAGACGGTCCTGAGCTTTGGTGTGTCATCACCAGTCAGTCTGGTCAGTCATCTATGTATATAGTATAGTATGTACATACATACGACATATGGCAATGTACGGGTGAACTGTTATGGCGGTCCGGGAATGTGTCGAAACGCGTCGATACATACAAGTAAATATTAAAGCTCGTATAGCTGACTGAAGTGAAGAGAAACCGTGTTCGCGTCAAGATAAGCAGTGTTAATGCACTTACGGTATTTCGAGATTTAAGCAGACATTCGACGAAGAAACAGGACGACAGCTATATACGACACACGTGTTGCTCCGAAACGACACAATAAGCGTACTCCATTAACGACAATGTCACTCATTCCGCAGTTTAATTGTCTAACGACTCTAACGCACAATGAAACTGCGAGGAAAGCAATGGAGAGCTACGTTGGAATCTTGCAAAAAGCATTTGAACATTATCAAAGTAGGTATATATTATATAATTACTGAATCAACTCTCTATATCCAACATTTTTTTCTGTTAAATATTATAGGAGTGCTAAAATATTTTTAAAATAACAATTATAGTATTTAATTTCTACATTTAGTCTCTACGTTTTATATGAACTTGGGTACTTTTGAAATTGTAGAATTTATATATAAAATTTCAAGTTATAAAATCTTTATATACTTTGGAAAACTTTTATATATAGAAACTTCTGCCCTCTAGAAATAACAGAAGAAACTAAGCGTGAAAGGCGCCAAAATATTTGATTCGTGCTGCTATCTGCAGTCAATCATTTGAATTAAGCCCGTATCAGACTAGTAGACTACCGACAGTACCGACTGCAAAGGACAAAAACAAAGGCCCCGTCCCCTGATTCGACTGCCGACGCTGCCGACGCACGTGCGGCACGTGCGCACCTGTCGACTGCCGACGCACGTGTCGACTGACTTAGCTCAGGCAACTCGCGACTCGCGACACTCGCGTTTAGATTTATTAGATTGAAGTTTATAATATTATTCGAATCGGAAGTCTGATACGGACTTTAGGTTCTTGTAACAAATTCTGCTAATAAATATTTGAGTGACCGTCCGTTGGTCAAGTGTATTAGAACTAACAGAGGAATTATAAGCATTAGCAAGCGCATCAAAATTTATAAACGTATGCCATTTATTTATAAACATGTGCATTATGACGTCTGTTAAGGACAATTGTCTAAATTAAGCCATAAAACGCTACTATTAAGATATTTAAATGGTTATTTTCTATGTACTTTAGAGAAACTTTAAAACATTTTAATTGCGTTTAAATATTCAATACATAGCTGATATAAGTGATTTATACAATCGATACAATTTTTTGTTTCACAGATTTATGGGAAGATTACATAAAATTGCAGGAAAAATGTGGACAGTGTAATGGGTAAGTTTACAAACATTATGTACTTATATTTATGTGATGCGTATTTTTATAATTCAGATTATAAGTTAAAACTAAACTTATTTTAACCTAACCACAATTTAACGACATAAATTCTAAACATATTCTATCAATAATGAATATGTATATGATTTCATAGGCATTCTTCATCTCAAATGACGGTTAAGACACCTTGTGTGGAAACAATGGATGAAGCAATATCCGAACATTTGAATAACGCCAATGTGCAAGAAAGTAGCACTAGCAGCAGTGTCCCATTACTGGAATTAGATACGGTAAATTCAGATCTTATTCATTTTAATTACGATGCGGGAACTGGTTCGTCAGATGTAAGTGAATCTCACAAAAATACCGACGAAAACAATCCGCCAGTAAGTCCAGTATTCTCCAGAACATTTCTAAGGACTGCGGGTAACAATTTTGCGAAGAAATTTGTGCGTTCACCTAAAGCGGTATACGACTCAACCTCAGATATGAATAAGACACATCGTAGCATTGAAAACGTTTCTTCAAAGCATAATTACAACAAATTAGAAATTAGTACAGCACACCATGTGGAAACCACATTTTTGCCAAATGGAAAAAGGTTAAAACAATCTCGACTTGCATTTCATCCAGTCAAGAGTACTGAAAAGATATCCTCAACTGTAGACAAACGTAAGGCAGCTGATATACCGCGTAATGTGGAACATGAGTTTATCCAAGATGTTTCTACAACACATGCTACTACAAATGCAACAGTTATTGAAATCGGTGCTATAAACAACACTAGTGAAAATTCCGAAGATGTAATAGAAGTCAGTCCTACGCAAAGAAATGTTACATCCAAAGTCAGACGATGTTTAAAACTCAAGAGAAAAATTCCTATAAAACATATGAAAAAAAATTCTCCAAGTAAAAATAAATGTCCTGGTCCTAGTGCTAGTCCAGAGATAATAGATATAGATTTCGGTTTACGTCCTTCGCCTAAACGTACTTGTACGCAACTGGAAGATGATGAATCCTTGATGAATACTGCAGTTAATACGTTGAAAGATAAAGTTAACACAAGTTATCTTTCTTCAATAAGGATGCGTAACAAGACTGATATACAAATTAAAAAATCTATTGAAGCTCAAAATGATTTTGCCTGTGAAGACGAAACTTTTTATCTGCCTGCAGAACAAACTGCAAATCAAAATGACATGGATAATTTCAATTTGAATGACACAGAAAACAAACCACCTGAAAAAAAGATGTAAATATCGCTTAATAATTGTAGTAATGTAAGTTACTTTTATATAATATATATTTAATGAAAATATTGTTTACAGATTGTCAAAAAGAAAGGCAGACGTTTCAGAGGAGCTTAACATGCGACGTAAAGCTGACAGAGCGAAATTAAATGGCTGGGATTGCTGGGAATGCAGAGAAGTAATATACAATATTAATAGTTACATAAAATAGTTACATGAAATATGTGTATAGAATATTATATTTTTTCCATTAAAAAGTAATTCAAAATATTTTTTTTCAGTATTATAAGAGTTTGTCACTACCGAAAGAAGAATTAGAAAAACGGAGGAATCAATGCTCGCGACATCGATATAAATACGAGCGACCAAATACACCAGAAGGTATGTATGATATTTTATTTTTATCATTGTTTTTTTATGTTATATAATAAAATATAATCTTTTTAAAGGTTTTTGGAATCCGGAGTTTCCCGAGACATTGTCTTCTACTTATCGACAAAATTAAAGGTTAAAATATTCCATCATTTGGATCTGATTCTCAAGGCTTCAATGCGACACTATAGAGATATTATGGAGTCCTACGACCTTCACAAAGTTAGCACGCCGCCGCAGAGCAAATTGAAGCTCGACTGGGTTTACGGTTACCGCGGCCGCGATTGCCGCAGTAATTTACACCTGCTGTCGACCGGCGAGATCGTATATTTCGTCGCGGCAGTCGTTGTTCTGTACAACATGGAGACAGTCAGAGACATTACCTAGGTCATACACGGACGATGTCAAATGCATAGCGATTCATCCTAACAAATTGGTTGTCGCTACAGGACAAGTGTGCGGGACAGATCGCCGGGATGCTATTGCTACACATAAGAATATGGAACTCCGTGAGCCTGACGACTCTCAGCGTGATCGGCAATGGCGTATTCGACGGATCGATTTGCTGCCTGTCATTTTCCAAGGCCGACGACGGAAATTATTTGTGCCCCATCGACGAGACCTCTGATCACAATATATCGATCTGGGACTGGCAGAAGAGCGATCGTGGCACCAAAGTGACCGAAACGAAATGCTCTGTCGACTCGGTAGTTTGCACCGAGTGGCATCCGCTGGAACGTAACCAGATCGTCTCCTGCGGAAAAGGACACGTGTCCTTTTGGTCCCTGGACAACGGCGGCATGTTGTATAAACGTATGGGCATCTTCGAGAGCAGAGATAAGCCCAGGTACGTCACCCGTCTTGCCTTCAATCAAAACGGCGACGTCCTCACCGGCGACAGCAACGGCAACATCATCGTTTGGGCTCGAGGTACTAACACAATTTCAAGGCTAGTGAGGAATCTCCACGAAGGATCGATTTTTTCTATATATGTTCTAAAAAATGGCAACATTATTACGGGAGGCGGGAAGGACGGTAAGATTTTGTATTTTGACGCGTCTTTGAATCTGACGGGTGAAGAAGCTCAGATTGAGGATCATTTCGGTGGAATTCGAACGCTCTCGAAAGGAAGGGGCACTCAATTATTAATCGTATAATATAATTGTAACGTGTTACAATACTTTGGTACTTTCTCATTCTAAATTGATTCTGTCCGTTACGATAATTTTCATTCTGCTCAAGTATCATTCGAGTAAAAAAAAAATTGGATTTCAAAATAGAATTTCATCTATACTTCATATTTGCGCGCAATAATCACATATTTTAAGTATTATTAGTTGATAAATATAACAGTGTTCCATTTCTCTAAATAAAGATGTTAGGATAAAAATAAGTATTAAACGTTTAAAATGTTTGCAATTAAATATAATGTATATGTTAAAATATGAATGGAAGAAAATATAAGCGTGTTCATGGCTTGAACATAGATCGATTTATTATTTTACAACATATATATATATAGTATTATATATATTGGGTAACATAGTATAGATTTATATATAATTATATCATTTATATATATATATATATATATATATATATATATATATATATAGTCATCCCTTTACATAAAAATATAGAATTTATTTTGTGAGTCAGTCGGTGCTAAAGAAGGCTAATCAAACTCAGTTGCAGTGATCAAGCAAAGTTTGACACAGTTTCAAGGTACATTAGTGTTCCTGCTTTTCAAAATCCCCTCTAAAATAATATTTTCATCACGCAAGGCTGTGAAACAATTAATTATATAGGCTCGTGAAACATTAATTCTTAAATCTATCACCAATTTCACTTATAAGGGAATAACCAACCCTTGAACTTTTGAATTTTGCTAAATTTTTAATATGTTACAGTACACTCTATTTACCTAATACAAAGTACAGTAAACTCTGTCCAATGCGCAATAGTTTTTAAAATATTAATGTTAATTTTTTTTATATTAATGATAAATTATGCTTATGCGAAGAAGTTGCATTAATAAAAAACGCTTGCCGCAAATTAGTAACGTTTTAAATGTTTTTATGATAGATACCATTCAAAAACGTGTACTCATTATGACCATAATATTGATGATGGACAAATTGAAAGTTTTTGACACCGAAGATTAACTGTCATTTATTGTATTTTTTGTATGTACTTCTTTGTAACATCATTATAATTCTATTTTTCTTATTTATAATACATAAATGAACTCTATTTTGCAGAATTCTAAAACAATTTCGTACATGAAAAATTTAAACATTAATTATTTGATAAACTATTGCGCATTATACAGAGTTACTGTACCTTGTATTAATGAATGGAGTGTACTGTAACATATTAAAAATTTGATAAAATTCGAGGGGTCAAGAGTTTGTTGTCCCTTTGTTAGTGTCAATTTTGACATTGCTTCCAAAAATATATTTAATTAAAAAATGCTGTTACATTCCTTTCTTAATTTTCATTTCTAAAAATTCATATTTCTCGATAAATGAAATAGATGTTACAGATATGTATAGAATACATTTTTTAGCACAAAAAATAATACTAGTAAACTTATATTGTCAAAAGTTTTGATGTGAATTTAATCACCAAACGGTAATAAAATAGTAATATAATATTCCTATCAGCGCTTATACATTTACGTATGTAATCTGCATCATTTAACATCACGTTCATCAAGCTATATTTTTCCCAGCAAAACGATCGCACGCACACAGAATACTGTAGTGTAAAACATCAAGTTACATTACCAACTCTCTTATAGCAATACTGGAAAATAAAACGTTTATTAACTATTGACTAGATCATTTCATAGCATAAATATACGCAGTTTTTGTCTTCTTTTTTTTTGCGAATTGATATAATGGTTTGTGGCTGTCCGATCGATCAATCGCGTACTTGAAATATATTCCCGATATTGTAGTATAATAAAATCTCATATTTGTGTGATACTTCACGAATAATTCAACTCGTTTATAAAATAAAAATATAACATATTAAGAATTTTTTATGAAGGAAATAAAGTTAGGAAGTAGATGTTCCAAAACTGTAAATGGTCATATACGTATTTTAGTTATCATGCAATTGACTTAGCTGATTGGTTTACGCTGTATATTATTTAATTTAATAAATTCGAAATATGAATTCGAGATCGAAAAATTCACCCATTCCTTTAAAGCTATTTTAAAGCACGTTAATCGAAGGGCACGTAGGAATTAATTTAATTCAATCAGTGTACACAAATTATGTACACGTAAGATAATTTTGTCTTTTTGCAAAATGTTTTACAATATAACAGGAATGTCCCGTTTTTCGCAAATGTGTTTCACATTATAAATAAATTTAAATAATTATGGTTAGATTGAGCCAGTGTATGATATATACAAATTTAATAAAGTATTAAAATCCGATACAATTTCCGACAGAGATGTGATTTTATATATAAATATTCCATAGACTTTTTCATCTACAAAAAAACTATATATTTTGTCCACGGCAGACAATAAAAATCCCGGCCCGTATTCACAACGCATAATTAGTGTTAAACGCAGCCAGTCTGATCGTCAGTCCATGATTAATACTGAATATAATCTTTATATGAAACAAATAAAAACTCCGATCTCAAACGGCCGCGTTTAATGATAAGAAATCGAGGTGCTAGTTAGACTCTACTAGTATAAAATGTTCCGTTGTTTCACCGATCGATCGCACAGTATAATAATCGTTCAGTTGTTGATACATATGCCTCGAGTAACACCTAATCGTGTCCGTCTGTCTGTTTGTTGTCTACAGGTACTTGACCTTTGAAATAGGCCGCGTTTGAATGAGCGAAAAGAGACATTATGCGATTAGTCGATGTAATAAAACAGTACCATCTGACGACATAGCGATAAAAAATATATTAAAATTCATAAATTCATTATACTTGAAGCTGTCTTAACATACCTATACAAGTACATCGCTTACTTTCCTTCTCTTTACACATTGTACTTAAATTAAAACTGTATTTAAATTAGTACGTTTCTCTGACTATATATGATTACATATTTTTCATCGTAGGAATTTAAATCGACTATCTTTCTTTTCGCATTTTGGGGAAATACAATCAGAATCAGAATACGAAAAAAGAAGCTCGCGACGATTGGTGCTCTCTAAAACCAATTACGCGAAGGTGCGTCAATCGGGAAATACTGAGCGTGTAGAAAATTTCAACGAAATAACCGATTGATTCACTCTTTACTCCAGTAGGATACATCGTAGTAAACAGCTAGTAAAAGTATTTAGCTTTTTCATGACACATCGAAATCAATAGAATATATACCTTTTACTCTCGTTCGCGTCTCGATTATGATTATTTTAATCCTGAAGAGTATAAAATAGCTGACAAACACATTATACAATCAGATTTTTCAAACATCACAACAACGATACTGAAATCATGAAGAACAGAGTTTCAAAAATCGCTTAAGAAAATAATTAAATTTTCTTAATTTTTTCGTAAAACTTGTAAACAAACATGAAGAAATAATTCTTTCTTAAATCTATTAGAATTAAAAAGGTGTTTTTATCAGGTGCCTGTTTTATACCGTTTAGGATTAAATTTGCGTCGCAGCTTCAGCTTTACTGCTCCGTTTTCGTGGGTGGCGAAGAACCGGTAGCCGTAACAGATTTCTCACTTGATACGGGTAAAGCCTTGAGAATCGCATGTACCTCTTCCGCCACTGCCATTAGGACGAACTCAAACTGTTGTTTCGTAGCAACCATATTGGGCCTTTGATCTCTAATATGCTCCAGAGTAGCGGCGATATCGATTTCCTTCGCTCCCTTCGTCATACGATTTAGGACCATGTCGATCAAGCAGTAAGTACCGGTTCGCCCAGCTCCATCGCTGTGAGATGATCAAATATGAGAATACACCGATACACCTATATTGGATAATATAAAAATATATACTTACCTGCAGTGCACGACTATCGGACATGACCTACCACGATACGATTTATTAACTTTCCTAGAAAGAGACAAAATCGAAATAACTTGAAAAGTTATTTTTGGACAATGTTCAATGTAAGATATATATAATACGTATAATTCTTATCTTGGACTCTTAATAATATATAAATAACTATATGCAAAACGTAGTATTCTCAATTAAATCTTTTGAACGCTATCGTATAGATAACAATCTGTTGATAGTATATAAATATAACAATTTATGTATAATAATATAGAGAGAATACTATATATAGAATATACGTAATGAATTACGTATATTGTAACGATAAAAGTGACGCACTTTATGTGTGCGTGTCTTTATGAAATACTAGTAAATAGTTAAATCGGCACGAACCTACGGAACTCGAGCAGAGCCTTTGTGGAATACGGGACGCTGTTCTCCGGCCAGGAGAGGAAGTGGAATTGCGTGACAGTACGAGTCTCACAAGTGCGCAGATTTTTCAGATAGAAGGAGCGCACTAGGTAATCGTCACACCAAAAGTGTTCCGACACCAGATGTACCTCGTAGATATGATAGAGCTCCGATCCTTCCTCGGGCCAGTAACGATGGCACATGGCACGGCCTTCCTCGGTAAGTCGTGTCAGCATTACAATCACCACGCTGCCTTGTTCCCAAACCAACTGCCAGAAATCAGCCGTGGTCTGCGGTAATGGCCCTTGCGTAGCTATGTAAGCCGGATTCCGAGGGTCGTGATCCGTCTGCAATGAACAAACGATATTACGGCTACGGCTTCGATGAACATTCGATAAACGCTCCCTCATTGTAAATAATAAATAAGATTAAACGAAAAAAGTCGTTTGTTGTTTCCTTCGTGGCTCTTATTTAAGAAAAAGAAAGAGAAAAAAGAGGAAAATTTCGATCAACTTAATCGATTCAGATCATATTTAATTCCTGTAAAAAAAAAAAACATGTCTTATTTTTTTTTCTATTAATTTAAAACGGGATCACTTTAAACCCTGGGAATTTTCAATCGTGTGTCGAACAATGGATTCCATTAAATTCCTGTTATCGCTATAGTTTCGCTTTTTCCTTCGGAATTTTTCTCATTTATGACGCGGATATATGGATTAAACATAATTCGGTGATTGACACGTTGTCAATTGTGCAGTTAAAAAATATAAAGCTCTTGCTCGATAAACATGCCAGTTCGTCCGCTTATGTTACGATTACGATGCATTAAAAAAGAGAGATATCTACCGCAAGCGTCAGCCTTACAAATTGCGCCGAGAAACGATTTTGTGATTTTTAAACGATCAACTTGACATGCCGGTCAACTATGAAACTTACCGACTTCTATATGTATACATTGCGGTGTGGCAGCCGGAAAACCGAATGTCGTACGTATTTCAGCAACGTTATCGTGAAAACGAAAATATTTATTTTATTTTTTACACAAGTTACCTTGCAACTATTGCATGGAATAATCAGAAAATTTTCTATTTCTTATATCATGTATATTGAATTTCTCGCGTATTGAAGCATGATATCCTCCTGAATCCTAGTTTGTTTACACAACATTATGCACTTAATACAATATTCTAATATTTTATGGCACTAGTCCCGACATGTAATATACAATACATATCCTTATGAGATCAGGATCACAATGCGCATGAAAGAGAGAGCGACAATCTTCTTATTATTCACCGGTGTTCTGCGAATTATTTTGGATACGACTAGATATAAAATATACAATATCATAATCATTTATATGATTATAAAACATATCTAGTTTTGAAAAAGAATGTTCAGGCTTCAGGAGAATTCATTAAAGGAATGATGAAACAAGATGTGTATATATATATATATATATATCATTAAGGGACTTACGATCGTGGAAGCATTTATGTAGTCGGAATTATTGGCGTTTGCAAGATCGTTCAGAACTACTCGAGAGTGATCGTAGGGAAGTGCCGCGCTGGGACGATTCTGTTTGATGTTCGATTCGCTCTCTGCGATCTCCGTAGACGATGGTTCGGCTTCATAAGCACATAATGCCGCCCATTCTTGATCCAGACGATCCTTGTTTTTCAGGTGATCCTCCATATAACTCTGCAAATATGAGTATGATACGGAATGAGAAGTAGCACTACAGCGCCTCGTCAAATTGATCAAGTGCAACGAAAATTCCGAGACATATATTAAAAAATTTTTTTTTAATTCAAAATGGTTTTTTATTCTCTTTTTCTCCCTTTTTATATTGTGCTTACGAGAACCATATGACCGGTCGATATGTCCATGTTGGAGAGAGTAGGTTCCTCGCCCCAGGAGGATGTGCTGGAGCGATTGGAAGGCAGATTACTGGATTCGTTTTCGCGCGACAAGCTGGTGATACGCGGCGACTCTAACTTTTCGCTCGGCTGTTTCGCCTGCATTCTCGCTCTGCATAAATCCTGATAATCCTTGGATGCTTCTGGATCCGGAGTGGCCAGCCCGGCAAGCTTTGCTCGACATTTGGCGTGGCGACGCGCAATTATCAGCGTGACTACTGCGGCTGCGATCGCAGCCGCAACTCCAGCAGCTACCAATGCACCGAAAAAACTAGAACTCATCTCGCTTTCTCTGGCTACTTCCAGAGTAGCTGGTAATTTAACCTGTAAAAACATGCACTTTTATTGACAACATTGGTAGATAACATTAAGGTAATATTATGTTTATTTGACAATTACTTAGGCTGCGGTCCACTTGACGCTACAAATGCTTTGGAGCGTTCTTCTTCTCCTTCTTTCTTCATTGAAAGAAAAGAGAAGAGGAATGCTTCGAAGCATTTGTACCGTCAAGTGGACCGCAGCCTTAATCTGTTCATTTAGTGATATAAGATATATATATTTATTATAGTACCTTATTACCTATACCCGCCCGAATAACTTCAATTCCTAGCTCATTTTGTAATTTACCACGTATATTATCTAAAATAAAAGATATTTTATTTTTCCAAACGAAATTTTTTATCTCGCATCTTATGTAATATTTATATTTTTATTAGAGCTCATATTCATATAAAAAAAGTACGATTTGTAAATTATTATACCGATACTGTTAGCAACGTCAGTCGCATTGTAATTTTTGTCATTTTGAACAACTTTAAACGTTACTTCTGCGCGGCCCACTCGTATATCTTTTAATGTTCCAGTAGGCAATCCCAGGAGTTCTTCAACCTGAAAGTTTACATTTAAAAGTTTATTCAAAATGCTACTTAGAACTAATGTCTTCTTTGAATATTTCGAATTATTGTTCTATTTTATCCTACCTTAGTAACCACGTGTTCTCCTTCAACCCATGTATGAAACTCCTGCTCAAACACGATATAGACGTAATCTAAATCGACATTTTTATAAGTTTCTGACCGATCATCGCTCGTTTTGTATGTATCACCGGGTAATTCCTTCTTAGTCAATGGTGCATATACTTCGTTATTCTATAATACGACGTTGTTGTAATGTCTACCATCTAGGTATAGTCGTAATAGGCAAAATATGAGCTCGATTATACTTACGTCCTGATTATCCGTCTCGGAATACTCTTTGTCAAGGATAGCTGCAAAAACGTAAACACTATAAATCGAAATGAAACAAAGTGACAGTTTTGTGAATTGCATCTTTGAGATATTAATGAGAATCATTTCGAAATGATAGGAAAACTGGTCGTAAATTATAAATCAAACGCAGATCTAGTTAGAAACGTATGCTTTACTTACCAGCCGGAGATTGAGTTTTGAATGCGTAATTATTCGTCGAAAACGGCGGTCCAGGCTTTTTAACGTCTAAGCGTTCCCTGCGCTTAAAACCAGCCAACTCTCGTCTCCATAAAAGCGCGTCCAAATCATCGTCATACATCTCATCGTGCACAGTTCCTGCGTCAGATGCATTTCAATTTAAGATATATTTAAGCAATCTATTCAAGTGTAAACTTACCACTCGCATCGGATGTAATTTTATATTTCGTAGGTCGCACAATGCCTCCCTCGGTATACATCCCGCGTATTTTCGAAGAAATATCCCCGTCAGGTCTCTCGATCTCTGCCGAGTTCTCTTCATCAATTTCGCTATTCTCAACATCGAGATCCTCGTCGCGTCTGATCGCCGTTCTTTTCGCATCGGCATCGGAAAACTTGAGATGCAGTGGTTTCTTTCGATGCTTATACTTCCTAGAGAACACTCTCTCGTATTCCCTCTCATTTGTCTCGTCGTTGGAGGAGGGCTTCAACAATGTGTAATCTGGCGACTTTTCGTTCTGTAAGAATTCAAGATCGTCGGCGGATAAAAGTTGTGTGTCATAAGTATTCTCATAGTCATCCTCGGATGACAGTGCCTCGTCTCTCAAAGTATCCTCGAGTGACTCGGTAACATCATTTTTATAATCGTCGATGAAGCTGAACCGACGTGTTCTGGGCGGATAAAATTGTTCGCGCACATCGTTCAGTGATTTTCCGTACACGTTGTCGTATTTCTCATCGTTGACCGAAGTCCGATCACTCTCGACACTACGCCATTTCGTGTATTCAGATCTGTAAACAAATTTCATAAGTTTCTGATTGTACGGCAATAATGATTGTTCGTCATAGAAAATCAATATGTTTAAAAAGTTTAAAAGAATTAAATAAAGAAATATTAAATCGTATTTTTTGATTAATATTATGTTTCTTGTTTGATATATTTGATAAGTATGTTCTCCAGCTTCTTTATTCTATTTTTATTGCATTTTAATACACATATAAGTTGATTTTCAGCAATATATGCAATAATTTTTTATTTAAGTTTTTGGTTGTATTTTCAAATAGTAAAGTAAAATATAAAATTAATGAAATGATTACTTAAAACTCTTTTTATAAAACCAAAAATCCGGATTTAATTGTAATGTTAGTTATAACTTACGTTAATGCATAAACTTTGAATGTACTTGTGTCATTTTTTATCGATCTCTTTTTAAGCGAGATAAGCGAGACCTACTTGTCTTCGATGTCTGTGGGACGATATAGAACATCGGCCAAATTACTCTCAGGATTTTCATTATCCGTAGATATCCTTAGTATGGCGACCGCTGGAACTATCTGAAAAAAAATCGATAATGGTTCATTACTATGGAGTAATATTGCAACAGTTCCGTATTTTCAACAAATAATTGCAAACGATGACGTTACCAGGAAAAAATCTCTCGATATTCGTTAAATTACAATTTATACCAACCTCGTCAATAAGTCCACCTTGTTCATCGAAACGTGGTTTCTTCAAATACTCGCAGAGATGAAAATCACGAAAATTGTTTTGTCTGAAAAATGTTTCCAAGTTCCGTTTTATGAAATACTCAATATTGGCTGATGCATACATATATAATTTTCCGAAATTTTGCGAATTTATAAACTATTCTCCGTTAATTTTATCATATCAGATACAAAGGATAGTGCCACCTTTATCCTACCATGGGACAATAGTATTTATCGGCATAAAAATGTCTATTCTATTTCTATAATATATACTTAAAATCCTTTTTTGATCGTTCTTTCTTTAAGAATTTGATTTGAAGAAATGATTTATTGGTAAGCGCACACCACAATCTCTTTTACTGACTGTGCAAAAACTTTACATGATGAGAAAAAGAGAAAAGAAGACGTCTCTAAAGTCTATATTACGTTAAAATTGTGAAAAATTGTTGTATTGGTTTATATACAAATCTCCATTGGTAAATTTCAGTTTGTTATGACTTATAACTACAAGTTCTAACAAAGCGATGTACCCGTATCGGAGATTATGCAACAAGGTTTGCACAATACATTGTGTAAAGGGATGTTTCCACTTGTATCCGTCGGATTCCAGTCTCATCAATTGCAGTCTCACCGATTGTAGCAGCTCCAATTCGCCGATATCAAGATTATATCTACGCGATATAGAGAATAGACTTGTATTATACCGCAATAACGCGCATTGATTATGCCACACTTTATGTGTCGATCGCGCTAAAATGTTACGTAGGTGTACGATAACAAATAAGGCGATAAAGACGATAAAGTAGCGGGACTGTTTGACGACCCGGCGATAAAATAAACTGATCGGAAAGAGGATTCAATTCCGCTTGGTTCATATATACATATATATCTCACAACAGTTGACATTTGAGATGTAGACATTTCAGCGCGAATAATTCATGGATGCCATAAATATATATCTCAGTTTTAAGGATACGATTTTTATTATCATTAACTTACCGATATAAATCGTCACTCTCTAAATTCATGTACCGAGGTATACATTTCCCGAATGCCAGATCTGAAAAATGATGTTAATGATACAGATGTATGTACAAGTATAAAAAGTTACTATTGAATTCTGCTAATAATGCATTGCGCAGCTTTGTTATTAATTAATACAACTAATTAACGTCGATTAAACGTAATAATGCGAAAAGCTACTTTTAATATTTTATTTGCCTCTAGTTTCTCGTTACGTATGCAAGATGAAAGAGGATCAAGAACTATTAATTAAAGTAGATTATGCAAAATTATTACCGTCAAAACACTTTTCCGTCTGGGGATCGCATATATCCTCGCTGAATAGACATCCTGAAAACAGAACAATTATGCCAAGAGCTAAGAGAAACTCTTTATATGTATATGAGAGAGATATTGAATTAGATATCGAGGATGTGTGTATGTGTGCGTGTGTGCTTCCAAACTGTAATAATTAATTAGCTTTGTCGTATGTACAGACATACATACAATTCCAAGTATTCGCGTCAAATGCAGATTCAAGCATGTTATTCTACTGGATTGCGTAAATATTTTGACACAGGTGTGCAACGAAGGTGTTTGCTTGTGAAACAATCAACCGACTTGCCGCGCGTCATATTGCGGCTTGTAAAACACGGAATAAATATTCCGCGGCGCGCTGAAAATGTCTGAGACAGACTAAATTTAATTGCAACACAAATTGCCTGAAATAGCTTTGCGTTTAACATCACGGATAATTCTGAACGGATGAGTGACTTATACATATATTCGTATCATCACTGTACAAAATAAAGCGCATGTATTTGCATCCCTATTCATCTCTATTCATCATGCGCGTTTTCCTAAAAACTTATATAAATATAATAACTTAACATTCCTTATAAGATAACTTTGAAAGAAAAAAAGGAAGAGACTCGAAAGTCGGAGCTTTTGTTACGAGTTTTAATCAGTTCTTTACAATATTTAATAACTTCTCAATCACAGTCAATTCCGATTGTTATTCTTGTGAATTCATGTATTGAATTATTCCATTCCCTTCAAAACTAAATTATTTGTCTTGTAGATATTATTATATTCTTATTACGTGATTTACTATCGAATTCCTTGTGAGAATGGGAATGTGATTGATTATATTGGCTTGACGTCGGACAAAATGCGAAAGCGATTAAAAGGCGAGATGATTGTGCATGGTCGTGCGATTTAATATGATTATAATTACACAAAAATATGGAGTAGGTATACATTTAAGCACTCGTCTTCTTGATATGTCTATTATGCTAGCTTACGGGGGATACTTTCTGTAGAAAACTTTAAATAAAGCATTTGAAAGTATATCTGGAATAAGAAGAAAGAAGGTAATACTGAAATACTAGAAATACTGGAAAAAGAATAAAAATATTATTCATATATTTATTTAGGTAATTATTGATAGGAGGAAATAAATTTCTTGAATATAAAGCATAAAAACCTAAACGATTAAAGAATGGAATAAAATGAGACATAATGCATAAGCATATCTATATATATATATATATATATATATATATATATATGCAGAAGCGAAATGTGTTAGAATAGAGTAAGAGTTAAACAATATTTGAAACGTTTAGTGACTTGCAGAAAAAATCTATAATTTTTTCATAACCGTTTGCAAGAATACATATTTGAATTGTACAATTCAATTTACTATAATATCATATAGTACTTATTTATCATACAGTATTTGCTGCGGAAAGACCACCTGTTTTTCACAAATCATAAGTAAGATTAACTGTAATTGAAATAATTACAACCCACATAAATATCTAGTATTATATATAAGTGTAAAGATCATCATTTCACACATTATATCTATTACATATCAAATATTAAATATATAATATTCGCATAATATAATATATATATATTTTTTTTAATGAATGAATGCAAAAAAAGTATCTTCGGAAAAATGCCAAGATCAAATATATATATGGAGATGGTCGACAGGGTTCTCGGTCGAAGAGATAATTAAAAGGCAGAATCAATGCATATTGAAATGCACTTGTGCGATGGACATATGCACTTTGGTAATAGCGACGAAAGAATTGCCTGGTGTCGCAAAGTGAACAAAACGGAGTGAAAGGGGGAGAGGAAGGAGCACAAAATAGATAAAAGATAAGCGAAGGGTTACGCGATAGATCTGAGAGATCGAGTGTAGCGGCATTACGCGCGTACACGATAGAGAGATCTCGAAGCCCACGAAGGCGGTGGCTGCGTGGGATGAACGGTTCGATAACTGTCGAGTTGCTGTCGTGGGCGAAAATCGAACACCTCCCTTCTTTTCTCTCCTATTCTCTCGCTCTATCTCTCTCTCTCTCTCTCTTTCTCTCTCTGTATACGTGCGTGAGCGCGCGTATGTAACGATAAAATATTGCCGAATTTAAAGAGCGTCAATGATGACGACAATTCGCATAATTATCTTTGTTACATTCTTAATCTAATATGTACTAGCTGTTATTTACAGATCGGATTTTATTAACTAAAAATTTAAGATTGTGAGACAGAGATTTTGGAAATTATTGGAAAATTAAGAAACTGGAAAAAGAGCTTTTTGATATATATGTATGTATGCGTATGTATATAAATTTTTTATTTAATGTTATCACGTCTGAGATTTTCCTTTAGCATATTAATTCAGTTTATTTGTCGAACTCTATTTAATGTTAGATTATCTCTAGCATATTAATTTAGTTGTTTTGCCAGAATCTATTTAGTAGACTAAAAAGAATTTACATAAAAGAATCAAAATATTCCAAAAAAGCTAAATAGAAATTCTTTTATACCTTTAACAATTTATTCTCGCATTATCGCATATGTGATTGGTATTAATTTGTATTTTTCTCTTGCTAGTTTTTAGAGTTCATTTATCTCAATTTGGAATCGATTTCGGGTTTGACAAAATTTTCCCTACAATTATTTAAAATTCTTCACACTTTACAGTTATCAATATTTCGTAATAAAACAATATTATTTTTCTCTCAGTTACTTCATTAATACGTTATATCGTTACCGCAATTAAAAGAAACGGTAACGATACTATTGACACGGTGCACATTTTTATAATGTAAAGTTTCTCAATAATCCTTCCAAGCTCATGGAAAACTTTATATAGGCTTTGTAATGGATTACGAAAGCGGCGAGTGAATTTATATAAGCCACGCACGCTGAGGAGTATCCTAAGAACGATAACGGGGAAATCAATGAAGATCGACGACCTTAATCTCGGCTTCTTCTAAAAGTGCGCTGGGAATAATAGTATCGCGAAAGCTCACCGTTGACGTCAACAGCTGGTGGATATTACGAGTTAGAAATGTTTGTTCGAGCTTTTTTATGCACACCACACATATACAAAAAAACTAAGATTAGTTGACTAAAACTTTGATATAACCGAATCCGTTCCATTATCCACATCACTTAATTAATTAAAATTTTCTTTTATTATTTATTATTTATACATATAGTAACACTTTTATACGTATATTTTCCGCATTCATCATAGGACATAGGACTATTCTTAAAAATGAATGTAAATGAATAAGCGTAAATAAATATAAATGAATATCTTTTTCGTGGCTACTAGTAGAGCGCTACTTTACTCGCTTCTTCTTATATTTCTTCCGACGTACTCTTAATCAATAAGTGCACTTTTTATAAATGTGGCGAAACAGCATGATACTTACAGAAGTATAATGTCACGCGTTAAGTTAATAGGGCGTCAACCACATTGGGGCGTATCATGCGATCGATGTTAATACTTCAATGTCAATATCGTCTCAAGCATCGTCGAAAATATCGATTGAGTAAAGATTGAATAATAAAAATTAAGTAAATTTTCTTATATTTGAAAAATATTCTAAATATTAATTTATTTTAAGTTATTGATCAAAGCTACATAAAAAATATATTTTAAAATCGAAAATTCATTTTTAATTTATTTTAGATTTAGAAAGTTTGAAAATCTCAAGCGACAGAGTATAGATATTTAAAGAAACTTGAAAATTTGAAGAGATTTATTATTTTATTTCAAAAAGCAGATAAAAAATCATCAAATTTTGTTACTAAATTTACTTTGATATATTAAGCAGTTATATTGTATCATTTAAAATAGTAGCAGAGTTGAAAGTTATTTCATTAGCTTTGATTCGTAGATTTATATCACATTTTCTCAGCGTGCTGTTACATCTACTCCGTAATATATTCCTCATCCTTTGTTTCATATTGTCGCATTTACTGCTTCATGTAACATATCGAGTGGAACGCTTTCAACGTGTGAAACGTTATATATTTCCTGTCTTTTTTAAAATCACGCTTATCGACTCTAAGGAGAGACTTTAAAGTTCATCCGTTTATTAATTGCAAAGAGAGGCGAAGCATTTTCACAATCTTGAAAAGAGATTTATTAGGAAGTATATAGCCGGCAACCGCCGGCAACTATTAACCAGCTTGAAATTAAAATGTTTGTCAATTGCAAATTATAACTTTTTTAAATAGAAACGGAGCGATTTACATATTTTATAAAAAGAAACAGACCGCTCGTTATTGATCGAAAGACACATCTTTATAACACAATAATAATATATTTCTCATTCCTTCTGTATCTTGTAATATATTCGCGTCGCATAAAGAGTAATTAATTATCGCGCAACTTGACTAATTATTAAGTATTCGCGTCGAGAATTGAGTATATATTCTCGCACAATCAGAAACATAAACGCCATTATTTTCGCACTCGCAGGATAATAATATTCAATCGTACTCACCGACATCGCCGTCAGCGATGGCCAGAATGACGGTGTAATGGAGGATACAGAGCACCAGCAGCTCCACCAAGCCTCCTTGCCACCACCGTTTACGGCCCATAGATGTTCCTACAATTGTGAATTCGCTTTATGTCACACTACCCACTTTCGCGTGTCTATAATTTCTATTTACCCTATTTAGCCTTCGGATCGGATCGGATTACCCTACGCTTCTCGCGTATTCGTAGAAAAATAATGCAAACGCAAATCTTAGCGATTTTAACGTGTAAATAATATGCTTACCCTACACAACGCATAACGCATAACGCAGAACGCACAAAACGCATAACGCGCGGTTCCATCATTTGCATTATCATTTATAATACGTTGTTTTGCGCAGTGAGCAATGAGTTAATTTCTTTCTTTTAGTAGTTTTGTGTTACAGTTTTCAACTTTAGATTAACAAGTTATTGCCATTGCTTCCGTGATAAATATTGCGTCGTAACGTATAAGGTTCTATTTCGCGAATTGATTATTTAATACGAAAATACACTTGGACTAGTTTCTATTAGCAACAGTTTCTAGAGCTAGTATAAATATACCTTCCTGACAATGAGTGCATCGCCCTAGAGTACAGTGCCCGCACTCGATTGACGAATGTAAATCCAGCAAGAACTAACACACGCACACAGCATAATTCACTACTTTCAATGACTCGATTACAATTAGAAGTGGTACGAACTTGAGTTACTTTTAGTTTTACAAGAAAAAGAAAAGAAAAGGAAAAAGAAGACGAAGGAAAATAGAAAAATCATTAAAGGTAGAAATTGCCAATAATTTATGTCGCTGACTATTTTCATCTTTAGATTTTCGTCCTAGACACCTCGATCGGTTCCTAGCTGATATATCTGCTTACTTTGAACCACGTCTTTCTTCCGCGATTAGTTAGACTTGGGCTTATATGTCTCGCAATCAGTCGAACATTTAATCACAGAACATCTTATAACTATGATGTACGTTCACCCTGGATATCTTCGCAGAGACGAATCAACATCCTCTTAAGAAACCTGGGTGCGACTACATCATCCGATTTTAATTCTCTCTCAGATTATTATTCTCAAATATATCATGGTATTAGTATTACGGAAGCAAAACGTCAGTTCAATAATATGCGCGATCATTTTATGATCTCTTAAATCTCTTGAATTTGCAGATCTTTTTTGATAAATAAAAATATGCAACGGAAAGCAAATGGAACGCTTTCCATTCACCATTCTAAAAACTCATTCACCCTTGCCCTTAGCATATTGAATGCGCAATGTAAATATTGTAAATATGGTAGCACGTAGGCAGAGAGCGACCGAAAAGTCGACCAATCAATTTTTATCTTATTCTGATAGAGTCCCTTTAACTATACACACACGCACAATCGTACAGTATGTATATCTTAGAAAATTAAATACAATAAAAAATTCTATAGACACAAGAGCAAGTTTCCTGCAAATTTACGAGATTAAATACAAAAGAGAGAGAGAGAGAGGAGAGAGAGAGAGAGAGAGAGGGGGGGGGAGGCATATAGGATGGAACGCATATATATAAAATGCAGATCCGTTCTCACTTCTCACCTGGGCGTGACGCAACGGGTAGCCTTTTTCACAGCCTGCGACACATATCGTACGCGTCACACCACGAGAAACACCCGCACTGTTCTGCTTCGCGAGAGAAATAACGATCACCACTTGGCGGTCCTGGCTGCGAGACTGCGAGCTTCTGAACCATGTCCTCCCCGTAAAGGGCTGCCGGTTCCGCCGCAGCGACTGGCAGACTGGCACTGACTGGAAACTGGAACTGAAAAGCGAGGTAGCGAAGTAGCGAGGGCAGACAGGATGATGAGGAGGAGGTACAAGAGGTACAACAGGCGGCGGCGACGACGCGCAGGGCGTGAATCGATTGCGACGCGCCGTGAGTCGTGACGCGCCACGCGCCGCCGGGTACTGGGCCTGGGGGCCAACCGAGCCAACCAAACCAAAACGTAGAATATGATAAAGCGAGCTAGAGAAAGAAAGACGTGAGAAAACAATGGAGATTAGGGAGAAAGAGCTAGAGAGAGAGAAAAAAAAAACATCGTCGTCGACACGCGGCAACGATAATGATATATAGGGATGAGGAACAGCCTGTGAGAAAAATAAATCATCGCGCCACGTCGAAGTCGTCGAATCGACGCGACGCGACGGATAAAAGACGATTGCCGATGTCTGAACGAAGCGTATATATAGTCATCCTCTGTTAACGAATTTTAATTTCGCCAGAGCTAGAGAAGAATAGGGGCAAGGCCGGCAAGGGGAGTAAGGGGATCGACAGAGGACAGAGGACGGAGGAAAGAGGAATGGCCGGCGATGGTGACGCGGCAAACATGGATCGACTCTTTTCAGTTGTATCATTATTATTTATTTTCTATATTCTATTCTATATGACCTAGCTATACGATATATGCCATGTATCCCAAACACGATATATATAGGTTTCCTAAAGAAAAGTAAGAGGACGATGTCATCGATGAGAAAAAGACGAAGGGCTCCTTGTTCGCGTTGCGCCGTCGGAAGAGTTTTGCGTTTGGCAGGGCATGTGATATCGATTAGGGAACACTTGTTGCAGCTATACGCGACCTACGCTTTTCGCGAACCTCCGGAAAAAGCGCCGCTCTCGCTCTCGACGCGGCTCGAGTGGAGCTCGACCCGATGCGATGCCGAGCCAGCCGAGCGAGATTTATAATGCACCGTTTCTAATTTATAATAGCAGCCGAGAGGGAGAGAGATCATTATGATTGCCAACAATGCCGATATTTAGACCCAAATTCGAATTATATATACACATACGTGTCATTGCGCGCATATATTTTACCGTAAATTATCGTCTGGAATGAAATATCTTTTGTGTTTATCGACACTTGAATACTTTCTTACAATTAGATACGATTCAGATCATATTACGCTATGTTCCTACAACAGCACGTGCCAGATCTACCTTTCTTGAAACGAAACGGTCATCAGGCCTCTTGGTCTAGGGGTATGATTCCTGCTTTGGGTGCAGGAGGTCCCGGGTTCAAATCCCGGAGAGGCCCGATATTTTTTTAATTGCAAATTTATAAATTTTATATTTTTATTCGTCAATAAAGTGTAATCGAGAAAGATGGGATCTTTCGTTGGACGTTAAACGTGAAATCATTTTATTCGCAATTTTACATTTCTCTTTTATAAATCTAGTTGTCTAGCTGTAAAGCTGTAATTAATCTTTTTCTCGTTTCTTTCTTGGCGAGGGGGCAGAAGGATGGGGTGGTATTTATAGTCGATCTTCAAGATTGTCTTGTGTACGATCTTGAGACCCTGTACGGTCATTTTGATCGAGTCACATTGCTCGTGACCAGACTTGAGACGATTCTCACCAATCTCACCTCAAGATAAGATTGGAGTGGCCTGAAGTGGCCGTGATGGAACTGATGGAAGATAGATCGAGATTTTAGAGTCTGGACAGTATGGTCCTATTTTACATTTGACGTGAAACAACATGGTGGACCAATCACGAGCGATAACCAATTAAAGGCCAGTGCACAATGCCAGGCAACAGGCAAGGCAATTAGCATCGACATATAGGCCGGTTTCCATTTTCCACCAGTGTCACCACTGTCACCTGACTCCAGTGAGTACTGTGACGCCGCCATCAGGCGACACGGTGACAGGACTGACAGGACTGACAGGTGACAGTGCCGACAGTGGTGGCACCAGGCGGCAGTGACGGCAGTGGCGGCACCGCGGAGAGCGCATGCGCATGCTCGAGTTCCTCTCGATGGTCAGGCAAAAACACAGCTGGAGCTGGTGTGAGCTGGTGTGTGTACGATCCTCGAAGGGAGCTCACGTCCGAACGGCTATCAATGTGATTTCCACCGACGTTGTACCGACTTGTCGGAGCCGAGCGCCAAGGCTCGCGCGAGCGTGCGGCAAGGCAAGTTGCACCAAAGTCCGCAACTGATCGCAACTGTTCCTGCAGTGTGTGGTGCGAGGTGCGAGGTGCGAGTGCGTTCGCCCGATGTAGCCTGGAGAGGAACGCGCGTGTCACGAGGATTTTTCACTTGGCTTGGCCCTGGGTACGAAGGAGTATCCCGGAGTCACTGTCCTTACCGTGAGTCACGTATTTCCCCTTCATATTTGGGACTATGCTTCGCTCGTCCTCGACAAACGTGCTTTCTAACCTTTCGTTCGGTCGGACCTATCCCTATCCGCGAGATTCGGGTCGCGTGACGCGAGATCCCGTTTTTCGAGTCCGCTCCGACAGTCCGACACCTATCTCGCGAGCACTCGCGACTCGCGCCGCGTCGCACCGAAAATCCCAAGATTGGTGCGTGCCACGCACGATCACGCTAGCAACTTACACATCATCGAATCTTTACGTCGCGTCGCGTAAATCCTCGCCTTCCTTTTAATTATGTGTTCTTTGAGTCGCGCCCCACGAAACACCGCTGTTCCGCGAGCTTATCTCGGGTCTCGGGCGTACGCGACGCGTGATGTAGGATTCTGCCTAAACTTTTCCTCTCGGCTTACTTATCTCCGTCAGCTTGATCTCACTGACAAGTGAATGAGGATACTGAATTCTGAATTATAGGTTTTTTGTTTCTTTTTACAGCTGAAACCTGAAACGCTCTGTCCGGTCGTTTCTCTTGCTTATTACATCACAATAACTCGTTTATTTTCGCGTACGGGAACGTATAGTATTAAAAGTCGTATTAAACCAACCTTAATGCGGGATGAACACGAGAATGGTCTGTGTTAGTTGGATTTTCTAAATTAAAAGATAAATGTCAAAAAAATCATATATAAAATAAACTTTTAGCTTTTATTTGTAATTATATATATAGTTACCGCTGTGATAAAGAAAAGATTTTAATTACTTTTCTATATATGTTTTAAGAGTTTATAATATTTTCTTATTATTAAAAATTGTTTTGTCGTTTCTTTTTGTAGATTCGTTTATCATTATGGACATAAACTTATGCACGCAATAATTTGATGAACCTTGTCATCGTTTCATGGTCACATGGTCACATGGTCATGTGTCAATCCGAAAATTTCAAGTCTTTGTGGAATATGGAACACGTGCGCGCGTGTTTTTGGCTTAATCAACTGGAGAGTTTAATGATGTTTGAAAATACGCTAAAAATGATATTCGTGCGAAGAAATAATATTAATCGCGCGTACTTACACCACGCCGCGCGTATATCATGCGGATCATGCCGACTTTGTATGCAAAGTGTACCGTGTACATCTCTCGGATCGTCCTAGCTTTAATTACTATTTCTATTTCAATTAACATAGATAGTTGACCCACGCAGTCATCCATTAGAATGATTAGAATATTAGATTGACGCGCACGTAGGAATATAAAACGATCCCTTTGCAACGTTACTTGGAAATATAATTCTTGCCATACATTTACGAGGAGAAGGAGTCAGCTATACAAGTTTTAGGATTTAAATTTTTATTTTTGAATTAAATCAATACATATTTTTTCCTATTTGTAAAATATTACGCGATTATATTTGATACGTAGCAAGACGTAGTGTTATACGCGTCGGAGTTATTTGTAGCTTCGAAAGAACGAAAATTTTTCTACCGTTTCTATATCGGCTCCCTCTTGGTTTTGAAACGTGTCTTCGAAAGTCTCGACCATTAAAATTGAAAGTCACGTATCGCTGTGCGTTTCTTGATTTCAAGCAGTCGTTTCGTTATCGTGACAGTTACGTAATGCATTTCTCGCAGACGAGCGTCAACTGTGTTGCGTTTCTTAATGTGGCTATTGAAAAATTTGGCGTCTCCGTTCCCCACACATGTTCCCCACCAGCTGGATAAAGAAAAGTACCGTCTTGAAACAACCTCGGGATAGTATCGTGACAGAAAAATCGTACTGTTTTAAGTAATAAGAGATTTCGAGATATATCGCAAGTCGCAATAAAATCTGCAGTAGAAAAGAAACGCTAGTGCTTAACAGTAATAGGTATAAGGTTGATACGAAACGAATGATATACGATATGTCACACGTTTCTCGCGTATCTCTGGTGTCAAAAGCCATCGCGCGTCTCTCTCTCTCTCTCTCTCTCTTTCAAGTTAAATAAAATTCTTTCGAGCTATACAACAAGTAATGTCCCATCGGCCATCGTCCCATCGGTCTTTATGGACACGGTATCGCTAGGATGAAGGAGACTTTCATAAAAAAGTGCAAGTTAACGCGAAACGACCACTTTCTCGATTTAATGCGATGAGAAACGAAGCTAAGGTCGATCAGTTATCGAACATTTTCAATTATAATTTCCTCTCATACTCGACAATCACGCGCTCAGTGACGCGAAATATAAGACAAATGAACAAATTCCGCGCGCAACGTTATAGAAATATAGATGCATGCGTTTGTTAGTCGTTAGATTCGTGCCCTCTTCTCAGCGTGAGGGCCTCTGAGGGCCCTCTGCACGTGTTATATGAGAATAGAACCCACGCGTTGTGGACTTTATCTGAATCCTGGCTACGAAGTAGCCAGCGAAGAATCTAATTGACACTACTTATAGTACTTATAGTACTATTAATCATTCAAAATTAATAACAACTGTGAAATTTTATTTCTATCTATCTCGAAATTAATTTTTATAAATAGAACAAGTTATGGGAATATATTTATATGTATTTTTCATACAAATACATAATGTTTCGCGTAAAATTGACGGATCGGTGGTGCGCGTAGTTTTGCCTGGCACAATCGGACATCACGATCAGGAAATTATAACAGCGTTATACAGATACGCTTTGGATACCATCCAAGAACATTGAAGTTTCTTTACATCACTTTAGAAAACGTGGAATTGTGGTGATTCAAATTGACTAACTAAATTACGCCAAGAATCAATAAAGTTTGAAAAATTTTTATTTAGTAAATCACATCGAATGCCGAAGAAGATGAAGGAAAGAATAGGGATGTTGCCGAGCTATTTCAAAAGTTTTTGACTATTATCAGTCAAGTATAGGAAAATTGATAACAACAAATAATGAAAAGCTTCGACATCATAAATAATTAAATTTTGTTTATCAAACTTTAAAAACATCTATAATGAAGTTTTAGTGATGTATTTGTAAATTGATTGTGATAAGTGTTCGATGAAGAAGTAAAAATTTTTATTCGAAGCGAATGAAATTTGTATGAGACAGAGCATGCAAGAACACACGTTAGTCATCGTTATAGCATTGACTTATATAACTCGTAGTGTCGCATTAAATTTTTCTGCATTGCAGTACATATTTATATTGTATCTCTGGTTCCTTTCCGCGCAGATAGATAGACAGACGAGAGAAAGAGAGAGAGAGAGAGAGAGAGAGGGGGGGCGGGGGAGACGTCGAGACTTCAACAGTGCGCGACAGACGATCGCTCTCGTTTGTATTGGTGATTATGTAAAATATTTCGTAGATACTTGTCAACATTTTCTTTTCGCACAACGTGAAAGTTGAAAATAGTCTGAATACACCGTATTACTTATGCATTTTTCACCTGTTGTATACTTGTTACATACTCTTTTTAGTCCCTGGGCTCTGTCCATAGTTAACGTCAATAAATTTTAAGCAGAAAACCTGGAGCAGAAAAACAAACGCATAAAGAAGAAATTCATTGGTCCTGAAATGTAGGACACGCTACGCTCATTGTCAGATCCAGCTATATGTCTGAACTGTCTAGATTCTCGCTTTTGCTTTCGACAAATAATCTACTGTCACGAAGGTGGGCGGTGCGATTCTTATAAGCGCATGCATGGCATTGTGCAACGGTGAAGCGGTGAATCGGAGCTTTACGTGCCGCGATCTACAATGATCTACAATACGGCACTACAATATCGCCCGTTGTCTTCTATAATTTCAACGCGAATCCACGACAATAATTAGCACCATTTCCAAATACTCGATGAATTAAAGTCTTTTAAAGTGATGAGTAATCTATCTGCATGTGTTTTGTCATTGCGTAAAAATGGATAAAAAGGAAAGGATGTAAGGTATCGGTGAAAAATTGAAATATCGCGCTGCAGACGCAGTATCACGTGGCTCATATAAACGCAAGGGTGAAAGGGTGACCTAGTGGCCGATCTAGAAACGCGCGAGAAACTCCAAGACTTTCCAGCACGCGAGGGATCGTTCGATCTGCGCGCGAGGATGTATGGAATGGAATCCTCGACGGTTTAGGTTCACCACCGAAGATGGGGTCGCGACTCGCTTATATCTGATAGCTTGCCATTCGATCGATTCGCGAGCGAAGCGAAGCGTACCGCAAACAACATTCATTTCCGCACTCGCACTCGTGCCATGCATCCGCGCGGACGAACGGAAATGAGCCATACGCCACACGGGATGGCTATTAATCTATAAGGATTTATTATAGTCGATTGTTTTCTCGATTAGTTAAAGTTAAACAAAGATTCATCGCGAACAAATTTTCCCTCATGAGTCTCGATAGCTCGGTACGTTGTGCGAACGATATCTAATCTCCGAAATTTACCGGATACGTTGCCGCACAAATTTTGGTATTGCATTCACGATGCAAAAATCTACTCTAACGTGCAAATTCATTATCAGAAAACCAAACTAAAAGATTGTCGATGATTCACGATATGTCGCGCGACGCGCGACTGTTCGTACGCTGCTAGTGGATTAAAAGAACGAGCGATGAAACGAGCGCTTCGAAATGAATGAATGAATGAATGTGTGTGATTGAAAATTCTGTCTGTCGTCTAACGGTACATGCTCTATATAATCTAGTTCATTGCTCCTTGGTGTCTGGCGAGCCTAGTGCTCCGCAATTCGGTGTGCCGCTAATTTAGTAATTACTGTCATGTCGAGATTCGAATTCAATCGAGGTCCCAGTTGATTTTCAAGTGTCCACGAACGAACGCGAAGAAAGATCTAACAATAAGATTGATCACTCGATCTGTGTAAAGCTGGCGTATCATTTTGTGAAAATTCATTAGGAATATCGAGAGTTTTGGCTTTATTTTTAATAATCCTACAGCTTTCTACACGTTAGACAAATAGTTCTGGTCATTAAAGCGAAAAAGAAGCTTTAGGGCAACTGCTATTAAAAATGAAGCCAGAACTCTCAATACCTGAAAAGTTCTCACAAAATGATACACCAGCAGCCAGCTTCGCACAGACGCACGCACGACCACTCGTTAAATACACTAATGATAAGCATTAAAGTAATTCTACGTACTTATTTGTGATTATTTTTTGACTCAACAATGACTCCATCGGAACTTTTTCCGAGGCAAAACGCCTTGGTTTCGTGCGTGACGAATGACACGTGCTATTTATATCTCGCGTGTGTTCGATCGTATATTGTCAGATTGGATGTCATCAGTGCAGAAATGAGTAAAATCTTGTTCGAATAATAAAATTTATTCGATTGGTCGGTTGTCGGACTGAATTTTTTCCTCTAGATAATTTTCGTATGGTTTTTGATTAACGTTTTCTCCTTATCTGTTACATGATAATTATTTTCTCACGAATGACAAAAACACGCTACATACATTCTATTGCATTTCATCTTTTTCACGTGGGAAAACATTTAAAATGATAGTTTCATGCTTCTGATAAATCCGGATGTGACTGGGTCCGGGATGGCGTCAACCACTTGCACATTTTTTTCCTCGTTGAATTTTCAACCAGAGTTTTTCGATGCTCCGCATTTTTTTTTACTCGATTGGACAATCGGCGAAAAGTTTGACACGTGTTACGGAGATGCTCGTTGAAAGTTGTTACCTGCCTGCTTCGCTTTGCCGATCGATCGCTAAGCCTGTACCCACAAACTATAAACAATTCCCTGTCGCGACCTACGACCTACGATAACAATGTAGCTGTAGATAGATCGCGCAGTCGTCGTGTCGTCGTCGTCGTATCCTTGACTTTGAATTTCTTGTCGATCTATACCCCGGTATCCGACCGGTATCCCTTTCAATTTTTCAACGGCAGGAAATCAAGGACGCGCGCAATCGATAATCTAAAAAAAAAGAAACACGAGGGAGTAGCGGGCGTTCGTACGCTTGATTGAGTTTACTTGGCGACGAGCGGGGTAGGATACGGTGATTACATCGTCGAACAATCGATCCCGACTTATATCTAATCGTCGAATATTACTCGATACACGCTCGCGGTTGTAAGTTTTAAGGCATAACGCAATATCCACGCGTACTTACATCTTGATATTTTTCGGAAAATTTGGAAACTTTTACTTACTTTTACTTTTACTTTACCCTCGGATATGACGATTGTGAGAATTGACTGCGAGGATCTGTTGAAACTTATTTTCTTATCTATTTTTTTCATGAGCGATAACGGAGAACAGAATGATATAGACAGAAGCACCGCTCGCACCGTTGCGCGTCGCGTCGCGTCGCCGAACGTTACTTCCAGGCCCTGACCTTTACGAAAGTGGGTTCATTGAACCGTTGAAATTTCGAGATATATCAATTCGACATCTTTATCTACTATATCTTTTTAAAGCTCGGTTGAGTCATCACCTTTGTTACCGTCTTTGTGCCTCTTTGCCTCTTTGCCAGCCTTCTTCCATGGCAGAAACGTGTCGACGCGACGCGCGACGGTCTGATTGCGAGTAGAAAAAGGAGCAAACTTGAAGCAATCGAGACACAACGCGCGCTATCGTTATCATACGCGAATGCTGGCCAAAAGTATATTCCACGTCGCCAATAAAATTATTATGATGAACAATTAATTTCTGTTACAGCTAACAATGTCATCGGTAAACTCGTAATATTCGAAGCAACCTAAGGGACGAAAGAAGAGGGAGAGATAGATGACAGAGAAATGGCGTCCACCAGTGGGCATAAGAGAAACGGCTCCAGCTCGAGCATGTTTGCGCACAAACGCACCGAATCGGGGGGTGGTTTCGTCGGTTACAAGCGACCTGAGAGCGGTCACAAACGTGCCGAGAGTATATCCAGTGCCTTCGGCCACAAACGATCCGAGAGTGGCCACAAGAGGAATGAGAGCTGCGGCGGTTTCGGTCACAAGAGGTCCGAGTCCGGCAGCACGTATCACGCCGGACACCGGCGTAACGAAAGTATGTACGCGATGACGGGCCTCTACGCGGAAAGCGCCGGCACTGGCACCGATGACAATGCGGATCCGCTGCAGGCGACCGCCGGTAGACTGACCCACGACACCGTCATAAGGTGTCACAGTAGAAATCCGAGTTCTGGCCTTGTGGATCATAGGTGAGCGGACCCGACCTCGCGTCGCCGTTGTCCAGATCTCGAAGAGAACAGGACGACGACTGACAATCGTGATGATGATGACTCCTCCTGATCTAAGGCCACTCTAAAGACCTCTTCTTCAACTCTCACACTTTTTACTTTTTATTATTGTTCTCTTTCCATCTTTATACAGGACACGAGACTTTTCTTTTTTCTCCCTCCTTCCGCCCCCTCCCACACACACACACACACACATTCCTTCGGTAAATAACTTCCTCAACATTAGGTTGTTTTCACTAACGTCGTTATATTCACAAACGGTTTCTTTCCTTCTTGCGGAAAAGAAAAAATGTCTCGCGAGTATGTCGTGTCGAATCAATTATTTTTGACCCTGCGCTTTGGTGCGCCAATATTCGCTCGTGCAAAATGTATTTTTGCATTTGCCTCGCTGAAATGACTAAATCATGCGAGAACGCGAAAGACAACCAGTAAAGACAGAAAGTGAGAGCAGCGATGACCATGACACATTTTGCCGTGCGTCAAATAGATTTAGACCTCGCCTCCATCTTTCTTCCCTAATTATCTCAACGTTCGTTTTGTCATTTCGATCGGTTGCTTCTAAAAGTTGGTCAGACTAGTATAAAATGTATGGAAATGTACACGCGCTGCATAGTCAATGAACGTCGCGACGCGACGTATAGCGTCCGCATATTTATACTTTTAATACTTGAAACGAAAAAGGCTGCAAACGCGATAACGTACTTTCGTCGCTTTGTATACTTTCGGAGATGATGACGCTTTAATTTTGCTTTATTTTGCCGCAGATAATCCAACTTTATGCTACTAGTTAGCATTGTAACCGATATTTGCCGATTAACACCCCGCCACCCCGCCATCCAGCTCAATGTCATCACGCTTTGTTTTTCTTGTTATTTTTCAGAGATTTTATCATCAAATGTCACAGCAGAAATCCCAGTGCTTCTATGGTGGACAGGTAAAGTTGCTATTGTTATTCGCTGTTATATATGCATATTTGTATTTATCATTATCTATTCCTCACTATACACGCGGCATACTTGTTTCGAAGAACGTGCGGCTATATATTAAACGTAAAGAAAGCTGCACTTTTTTTCTCAGTGCGATCGGTGCGATACATCATCGTTGCGCGCATGATTTAGCTTTTCTTTCCGAACTCAATCTTTATCTCTTGTAATTACTCATTGTTCTCGCTTTGTTCTTACTTTGAGACGTTCAGTCGTTCATGGTTTGTTCTCCTTGAATATTCAGGGCGGAGAAGGAGAGGGCGCAAACTCCGCCGTTTAATCCAGACTCCAAGGACTGTGGGATTCTGAGTTGTAGACCGGTCTTCATTCAAAGATTTGCCGGAATCAAGGTGCGTATAGAGGCACACATACATACGCTCGCGCGCGTGTGTGGGTGTGTGTACGCGCGCGTGCAATATCACTCAAGAGTAACATGCTACGTGAACAAATTTTGGAGCGATACAGGAATACATGAAAGCATTCTCACATTAAGCGGTGAGTAAGCGACGCAGTGAACGCAGACGTACAAAGCACAGACCTTGTGTGATTCATCGCGCGTGTTCGAAAGGTCATACAATACATCCTGTTAAAACTATACGGGATAGATTGATACATTAGTCTTTCGTGCAAATACATTGCATACGCGTCACTTGATTTAAACGCGGAATGAAGATATTTATAGCTGTTTATATACGCGTAAAATATGTTATTACGAAAACGTACATGTACACACGTGAGATTGCAAATTCTAAAGATTACATTTAAGATGCTGTGTCTTAAAATATAACTATCTATTTATTACGAATGTATTCTTTTATATGCGAATTTATATATCGTTAGATATTGCAATGTATAATATAATTTAAAATTAAATCAAAGCTACTCTCGTGCACTCATATATGCACGTGTCATGATTTCAGGTATTTGTATTTCTCCTGTCGTTCCTCGTTACGTTGCAACAAGCGCTTAGCTCAGGTTACATCAATTCTGTGATAACAACCATAGAGAAAAGATTTGAGATCCCGTCCAGTCTTTCGGGCCTCATTGCAAGCTCTTACGAGATCGGCAATGTTATCACTGTCATTTTTGTCAGTTATCTCGGCAGTCGCAGACACATACCCGTGTGGATAGCGATAGGTATAATCTTTGTTTTATTTATTGTAAATACTAATCTTTCGTTTTTTTCATGCGGTTTTCATTCTACGCACGTCCGATGCTGGCTATAGATGTCCATTTTACTGAATCGTATATCTTACCACTTAGGTGCAGTGATAATGGGATTGGGATCAATGATCTTTATGGTGCCACATTTCACAGCAGAACCCAACTTGACGACAACTGCGAATCATTCCAGTTCGGATAATATCTGCCGCGGAGTATCCTTACGTGAACAAGATATGGGTTTGGGTAAGTGTCCACCATTTCATCCGTTTTTGCGAAATTTAGTTTCAATTTATAATAAATCTTATTGTTGGTATCATTATACAATAAAAAGAAGCGTTGAAAAAGAGGAAAGAGTTACATAGATTTGTCAACTTGAAAATTTGTCTAGGTCGACTTTCATCTGGGTTATCCTCACCTCCTTTAGCACCACACAACAATTTAAGAGGTGACAATTGTATACAGGGATCTCCATCTACAGCTGGACCTGTCATGTTATTCGTACTTGCTCAGTTACTATTAGGATGCGGTGGCTCTCCTTTATTTACTCTTGGTACTACTTACATAGACGATCACGTGAGACCAGAAAGTGCGTCTTTATATATCGGTGCGTCTTTATATATTTTATTCGTTACGTCAGATGCCACATAAAACTGTATGGACAAATAATGCATTCATGATTCTTACTTTATCTGTTTAGGTTGTATGTATAGTATGGCGGCCTTTGGACCAGTTTTAGGTTTTCTTCTTGGAGCGTATCTTTTGTCCTTTCATATGGACTCGTTTTCTGGGACGATTATAAGTATCGGTAAGAAAAAGCTTTTTCGATATTTTTTATTGTATATCCGTCTTTTTTTCCAATTCTTTGATTTCATATAAATTCACAAATTTATTCGTTGTATGTCGAAACAGATCCCGGAGATCATAGGTGGGTTGGCATGTGGTGGGGGGGATTTCTACTTTGTGGATTGCTCCTCATTCTAGTAGCGATACCCTTCTTCAGTTTTCCTAAAACTCTACAACGTGAAAAGGAAAAGATACGAATTATAGAAAAGAATAAACCAATAACACAGAAAGAAAAGGAGCAATCGAAAGAACCTAAGAAAGACACGATCGATGATAGCGGTTATGGCAAAGATGTTAAAGGTAAATTTTTCTATTATCTCAATATTCAAAATAGCGTATCGTTAAATCTATAGTGACGTGAGTGCTGGTCTACAACCTTGCTTTAAAGGATATTTAAGCTCTAAGCCGTAAGAAATTGACCAATCACAATAAAATGTGAAGAGAATACTCGACTGTGATTGGTTAATTTCTCACAGCTTAGAGCTTAAATACCCTTTAAAGCAAGGTTGTAGACCAGCACTGACAGATAATGTGGCAGAGAGAGAATAGAATTACGGATTTTTAATCTTATTTTTCTTATTAACAGATATTCCTCGAAGTATGTGGAGACTCGTTTGCAATCCAGTCTACGTTGTAACATGTTTAGGAGCATGCATGGAATTGGTGATTGTGTCTGGTTTTGTGGTATTTCTGCCCAAGTATCTCGAAACGCAATTCAGCCTGGGAAAAAGTCAAGCCAGCATCTTTACTGGCTCTGTCGCTATACCAGGCGCCTGTATCGGAATTTTCTTTGGTGGATGTATGCTCAAACGTTTAGAACTAAGGCCGAAGGGTGCAGTGCAATTTGTTCTCGTTTCAAATATAATTTGTCTGGTGTGTTACGGTCTATTATTTTTCCTCGGCTGCGAAAACGTAAAGATGGCTGGGACCACTATTCCATACTTTAACAGTAGTACGAAGGGTCCTGAACCCTTTCAAGTAAATCTCACTGCCGCTTGCAACTTTGGTTGTGAATGCCGAATGACAGATGTCGAGCCGGTTTGCGGAAATAATGGTCTGACTTATTTTAGTCCATGTCACGCAGGTTGCACTGCCTTCAGTTCCAAATCGAATTTTACAAATTGCGCATGTAAGTCTCGTTATGTTATTATAGGTATATCGATGTAATAGTCTCAATACTACCTCTTAAGGAAAAGTGTATCGACATTTTGTGCGATTTTTTATTATAGGCATACATGGCAATTTAACTATGCTACCACCGGCTGCTGCGGAATTTGCAGAAGTGACCGTCGTGCCAGTAGCAACCGCAGGTCCTTGCACTTCACCATGTAGAACTATATTTCCATTTCTAATTCTTTTGTTCTTTATGACATTTATTGTCGCCGTGACTCAAATGCCTTTGCTCATGATAGTATTACGGTAAGTAGGCACTTTTATACGATACATATATATATATGAATTAAATATACTAAATTAACTATTAAATAGGTCCGTTTCTGAAGAAGAGAGATCTTTTGCTTTGGGCATGCAGTTTGTAATCTTTCGACTATTTGGCTATATACCAGCACCAATACTATTTGGTAATTTGATTGACTCCACGTGTTTGCTGTGGAAGAGCACCTGTGGAGAAAAGGGAGGTCGATGTTTACTCTATGACATTGAACAATTTAGATACAGGTTACTTTCTTTACCCTATATGATATGTTTAAAATACTTATTTTCTCTTTTATGCAAATAATTTTGTTGCGTGTACTATTTCAGATATGTCGGCCTATGTGCTGGGATAAAAATTTTAGCTTTGGCGTTATTTTTGACTGATTGGTGGCTCGTAAGGAGGAGAAGACAAATGGAAGATCAACCGCCATCTTTCACTGTCAATGAATTTGTAGGGTCAATTATCAGTCTAGATAAATGTAAGTAAATGAAATAATTATGTTTATATCTCGATTGCTGATGCAACGATAGTGCATGCCGTCATATGTATATCTATGCTGTAGTGTTCGAAGAGAAACCACATCAGAATTTAGGAGATGGCGATGCGACTCTGCCAAGTTCCGAGATTGCCACGCCATCCTCTATTTCGTCGCCTACAGAACCTACCAAGTCAACGAATCTCGAAGAAACAGGGTCTTCGAATCAAACGCAAGATTCAGTGGAGACGACAAATCGTTCAAAAAATACGGAAGTTGAAGTTTCCGATACGAGGCAAGCGCCACTTACCTTGCAAGAGCCAGATGCCGAGATCAAACTTTCAAGTGGTATGACAGAAAATCATAACCGCAACGTTTAATGTTTATTTTATATTAGACATCGTAGAAATAAATATATCAAATTGATGATACATAAATTTGTGACAAATTATATATGCTCGCTGATGGATTATACCTGAATACTACAGACTCACATATCCACACATGTACATACATCGTTTATCTCTATGTTGAAAAAAAAAAAGAAAAGAAAATGCATAATAATATCTATAGGAAGAAAAATGATAGTTTTCTATGATATTACACATGCTAAAGAATGTAAAAATCATGGACTCAATTACATTAATTCTTTTTCTTTTTGTATGTATGATACATAGTGGTCATATGCGTATATACATAACTGTTATTTATTACTCAAGATAATTTGTCACAAATTTAATTATCTAAGTTGATTACTTTTAGGAAATATCACTAGAACGTAAATTTTTACAGCAATCATATATATGTCAATAAGTAGATACGTAATGCATAAGTATATAGTTCATTTCAGACGTACAACCGAGATTGTATCACTTAGGCACACTTATTGTTAGATTTATACTGTTACTACGTATGAGAGTAATATCGTTAATGAGAGTAAATATATGCAAGAAAGATAGATACGTGCGAATATGCAACGTATAGATAAATTTCTATCGTCCGAATGGAATCGCGATAAGTAAGCCTTGCGCTGTTGCAAGAAAAGGCCAACATAACGACGAAATTGTAAATATAAAAATTCCTGCCTTAAACACAAGACTAGACAAATGTATATTTAAAAATATAAACTAAGTATCAGAATTAACGATCTATATAATATCATTAGTACAGAGTAAAAGTTACGATTTATTTTATAACTAAAAGAGATAGGTTTCTCGAAACAAATAGTCAATTTAGTGTAGTAAGATATCTATAAATGACGAAGATCATAATGTAACAAATTGTGAGTAATCTCTATCGTTGAACAACGCATTGATTCGTATTTTATATTTTTCTTTTAAGCGCATCCGTAAAATTGCGCATCGGTAAGTCGCAAATGATCTCTTGTCCCCCGTTTTCTTTCATTCTTCGTTTTCAATTTAGTCAAATTCAGTAGAAAATTCTTAGAAAGTACTGTTTCAGGAAACTTGTAAGTCACTATATATACACACTATATATATAAATATCATATATGATACAAACGATGCTTCCAAGCAACGAAATGATACTCTTATTTGCAGTGGCTCGATAAATCAATCAGATAATTGACTTTAATATTGTTTTATTTCTCAAAGTTTTGGCTTTACGCAAACAGCTCTATATAAAAAGTATATTTGCTTTGTACCTGAAAGCATCTTGAAGAATCAATTTCGATATAAAAGAAATATGGAATTACTCAGGTATGAAATTCTGTAGAGGGTAGGAGCAATTTTAATTTACCTCAAAATAACAAATGTAGAGATACATATTATTGTTAAATGAGATTTATAGCATAGAGGAAATGTAAGCTTTGTTCTATCGCACTTGTATTCATCTTCAATGAAATGTTTGAGAGAGTACTGAGCCATAAATAAACAGAGAAACAATTTATTAGAAACAGTTTATATACAATTGCTTTTTGCGCATACGTTTGCTGGTCAATTGGGATACCTATCTGTAGCTATTCAGTACTCTATAGCTTCAATGATAAGGGTACTAAACATAATAGATTTGTATATGCCTCTAGAAGAACAGTCTTTTAGTGTTTCACATAATTTTATCATTGTCTCCGTTTAGTTCGCCACTGTCAATTTTTCAAATTATAATACACAATATGCTATATTTTAGAGGGATATTTCGAGATTAATGTATACTTCATCAAAGTCGACCGTTCGCACCAGTTTTGAGACAGCGGTGTGATCTCTCCGTAATGCATATTGATGTATGAACTAAATAATTACATATATATATATGTAAAATATACACATACCTACTTTGTGATATAAACTTCTTCCGAACGGTAACCTTTGAAGAAGACCGTAGAGAATAATACCAAGTGCTGTGAATAGAGGGAAAATACACATGTTAAATCAAATTTAATTCAATTTACACGTCGATAAGAAGAGATAATGACGAATTAATGCCAGATCTTATTCCAAGCGATTGTATACTGTAAATAATGATTTATATTGAGAAAATCTCTTTGAAAGAGAAACGCGTGTGTTACGTCATAATGTATTGGGTTGGCCAATAAGTCCGTGCGGTTATTTATAAGTAACATTTATAAGTAAAAAAACCGCACGGACTTATTGGCCAACCTATTAATATCGTTCGCGAGGTTGCCATTATAAAACGATATTTCTAACTTTTACGCGTACTAGCGAAATGAAGAAAGGGAGATGAATGGCGCGTAATCAGTTTCAAAGGATTTATCGATACGCGTATTATCTATAATTTATACGTAGCTAATGATTTACGGACTTTCAACAATGTTACTTAAATACTTTTGTAAGAATTTTTCCCCTATACACATTTGTGTTTTCTTTTTAGATAATGACACCACATTAACCATATGATTACCTACGTTTACTGGATTTTTAGCTGCATTTTTTTATTTTTCTATTATTCTTTTATTTAGATTCAAGATTAGCATTAGTTTTACAATTATCGCTTGCTATCGTAATTATCACTATCGTTATCACTATTGCTATCATTAATACTACGAATATTATTATTATTATCACTATTCTGCCACCATTGTTAATATGATACTAATTTTCGCTCTAATAGTATTATATATTTTTGATTTTACAAAAACGCTCGGTTTGCTCGGTGCGATCCAGTTGTTGTTACGCTCAATAAAATTATCACGCATGTATATTACATTCCAGAGCTACAATAAGTAAAACAAACTGTTTTAAAGAAAAAGATATATTTGCGCGCGTGTGCGTGTGCGGATGTGTGTTTGTAGCAAACGAATGAGCGAGAATTTGTTTCAAAGAAAAGGCAAAGCAGAACGGGACGAAGTGATCGAGTATTTATGCATTATAGAGATCGTAATACATATATTTAAATGAAAAATTGTTGTATATATATATATATATATATATATATATATATATATATATAACAATTTTTCTGCTTATAGACGTAATGTATTTTTTGTAGGGACCATAAAATATAAGCGGAATATATAATGTTATATACGAGTATTAACGAGTGATACAAATCATATTGAATATTGATAATTGATTCTGTCACATTTGTGAAAGCAATATGCAATTGATCGCGCGGCCCAGAAATAATGAAAAAGCAAAAAAAAAAAGGAAAGATTGCGAGAGTAAATATTATCATTTATGTTTCTCTTTGTTAAATCATTATTGATAATGATTATTAAGTGAAATAATGTGACTTTTCCGTTAAACAATAAAGCGATAAAGACACACAACGCAAAATATTAGGTAATAAACGTAAACGATGCGAGAGAAAAAACACAAAAATGTAAATCAATATAATTTTTACTTTAGAACATATGAATCGAATTATCTCGAGTCGAGATATGCCTTAAAAATAGAAAGAATAAATAATTAATTCTCTCGTAGGGACATTGTTAATTAAAAAAACGATTATAATTTTTCGATATATTAAGTAGCGGTAACTGAAGTCTATTGCTGAAAAGAGAGAGAGGGGAATCTTCAATAAGAAGATTGAATTGTAATTGTAATTGTAAGAGTTTGAATTCATATTCGGCGAACAAAAAATAATCGATTATTAAGTTGCAGTTTATTTTTGTATTGTAATCTCCGGATTTAACCATTCAGGATTTATATTAAAAATTTGATCGGCGTTGTATTTATCAGCAAGACTTTCAGTTCTTAATAAATTTCGTTTTTTCTTGTTAAAAATATTCATATATATTTTGTTAGATATTTTCGAGATTATTAAAATTACATAATCGGAACAATTGTCTGGAACGCAAAATGATATATTGAAATATGATAAGAACCGATAGTCGGTTGATTGCGAAGAAAATTGCGACTGTTATAGGCAAGCTTCCGATATTCGACTCGAGGAAACGGAGATAATAATCACGGTGGTCGAAATCGCCTTTTACGTGACTCATGTGAGCCTAATTTTTTGGAAGACACAAATAAACAGTGTATTTACAATGAATAAATGTTTTGAAAACTGTTACTTCTGAGTCCGATTTTTTGGATATCTCATACTTGAGAATCAATACGTATAATACAATAGAATTCTTTGCTCCGTGTCTCGCGGTGGTCTCGCGCGGCGACGACGTTTGAACTTGGCGCGTGTCCATAGTTCTCGATCGGACCGTTGAATCGCGAACGAAGCGCCGAACGGAGTACCGTTCCCACCATTTCCGCCATTTCCTAAACGCGTCTTTTTCCGTCGGTCGGTCGGTCGGTCGGTCCGTTTCCGACGTTTCCGTTCGTCCATCTCGGACAGTCAGTTGTTCACGGGCTTCTCCAGCGTACGGACGTGCGCGAGTGACGAGTGTTTGGCGTGTTCCCTGTCGCTTACGGAGTCGCGTTTTCGCTAACGAACGCCCTACCGTAGCTTCCATATTCAATGTGTATGGCGATTCAGGTGAGTGCTCGCGGAGACTCGTCGCATCGTTCGCATCGTTTTCGCGTCGGTCGCGTCGTCCGCGTTGGGGGCCGCGTGGAGGCCCGACGCGAGAAACGACGCGCCCGCGTGTGCGGGCGAAAAGTCGATCGTCGCGTTTACGGTTCCGTGGCTCGCGGCCGTCGTGGGTTGCGGCCTCGCGGGGACGTAAGTACGCGCCCCGCTCACCCTCGTCGTTACGCGCGTGTGTGCGTGCGCTTCATGAACGTGCGCGGCGTGGCGCGGCGCGGCGCGGCCGACGAACTCTGGCTGGCGTCTCGTCGCCACACTCTCCAGTCTCCACCGACTCCACCGCCGCGGCCGCGCACCGTCATTACGTCCATCGAGTCATTACACGTTCTCGACGCTTCTTCGGCGCGTGGCGCGTGGCGCGTGGCGCGAGTGGGTGACGATGGCCTTCCGAGGAAATTCCCATTTCCCGTGGCTCCTCCGATCGCGGACTGGCGGAGTCGTCGGAGTGACGCCTCCTTCCCAGCCTCGCGACCGAGGGATCTCGTGCTGGGACGAACGTGTCACCCACCCGCGCGGACGCGAGTTTCGAGTCAACGTTGCTCGAAACATCGATCGCGCTTTTGAGATTTCCGTCGCTTCGCCTTCGCTCGCCTTCGACCTCGCTTTCTCGAACGACCAATCCGACCCATTCTGGTGATTTCGAGATCGTGTACGAGTAATAACGCGTGCTTTCGATCGACGAAAATTAGCCTCGACGCGTCCCGGTCCCGGTCATCGTTTTGCGGCGCCGCGTTCATGTTCACGTTCACGTTTACCGGATAAAAAGTGAGATAAAATCATGTATTTGGAAGGGGAGAGCCACGTTCGAGTTAAAACGCGTGGCGCAACAGCCAAGCTTACAATGGAGCACGCCACATTGTTGCTCTCGACTGTATGCTTTCGACATAACGAATAATAACGATGCCATCAAGCGACGCACGCCAGTGAAAGCTTCTTCGCCTTTGCCGTCGTGCTTAGCCCACGATGGCCCACGATCGTTCGTTTCGACTTTTCGCAATGAGTTCGTATCAAGCGGCTGACCGGTGACTCATCACGTAACGATGTTGAATTGTTGGCGAACATTTCGCAACCGCGCTTGTTCTTGACCGATCTTCACGATCTAGCATCTCTTCGAGAGGATACGTCGGCTCCAAGTACGTCGAACGAGGGGGTGTAACTCTCTCGAACGAACCCTTACGATTTCGGAGCATTTTACATGTATTTATGTTTAAATGTGCACAAAAGCGGTTTCTTTTATTTCCACATGTTACTTTGGAGCGTTCTTCTTCTCTTTCTTTCTTCATCGAAAGAAAAGAGAAGAGGAATGCTTCGAAGCATTTGTAGCGTCACGTTGACCGTAGCCTAAGAGTGGAACGCGGTTAGGATGCATGAGTGAGGAACTGAGGAGTGAGGATCGGCGTGCAACGTATAGATATAGAATGTAGATAGATAAATAACTTCGGACAGTGCCGGAAAGATTTGAAAGTGAGATTATTGGACTGTGGAGGACCAACGCTTATCGGAATCTTGAAATCATCGTATCGCTTTGTACGCTCTCTTTTTGTTCTATAAAATAAAATTAAAGTAAAATAAAGTAAAATCTACGCTTTATTCCTATAAAATAAAATCTTGATCGGCTTGCCAACTTGTTCCGTCGCTCACCTAATTCGAGTCAAAAAAGTCGGCAGTTAGTAGATTGCTCGGAACTCTCTCGTTCGGTAAATTTGATTCGCTATTTTTTCGCTCGATTAGCCTGTATATTAGGTGTATACTCCGTTTCGACTGGATTTCTTGGAAAAATAGGAAAACGGGTTGACGTCATTCGACGGAACGGCGCGCGGTATACGACGCGACGTGACATGGCGTGGCGTGGCGTGGCGCGGCGCCGCGTCGCGCAACGCAGCGCAGCGCAGCGCGACGCATCCCATCCGTCCCGAAGCGGAACGGAGCCGAAGAGGAAGAGGCGTCTACAGCGAAACAAACGAGCACGCGCGTGCATGCCACAACCGAGCGAGCGAGCGGGCCGATTGTTCGTAAACTTCAGCCATATTTTATTTTTGCGTTCGCGTCGATCGGTTCAATAAGTGCGAATCGCAGTCATTATCACCGACGTCTTATCAACTACGTGAACAAGTCTTCGATCGTGTTCGGCTGGAGGGATTGTAACCGATAAACGCTTTTATTCGCGTTTAGCTAGAAAATGTTCTCCATTCTGCTATCGGTGCTTGGTAGCATCAGTAGCATGTCTGTCGACAATAAAAGTAAAAATGTCAAATGTAGTATGACCGTTTAGCTGACAAACCTATATTTCTTTTGTGTGTGTGTGTGTGTGCGTTTATGTTAGGATTATCATACATTGAGAGGCATAGATTTTTATTAATATCAGATAACGAAAGAATTTTATCAAATTTATCGCGTATATTTTAAATTAATTACTCTAGTACATTTTGGAACTTTCTAAATTTTATATTCACGAAAGATTATATTGTATTTTACGTGGAAAAATATTCTACTTAAAATTTAGTAATAGCTCATGTATGTGAGCATAGTTTATTTCTAGTTAATACATTTGTTCTACGCACACATTCTTCGGCATATTTAAAAATGTATCCTAATGAAATTGCTTGAGTAATATTATCTGGTTTTGGTTTTTCTTTTTTTTTTCTTACTGGCTTATGCATTTAACTTTTTACCTTTTAACTTTCGAACGCTTTGAGATGCATATATAACATGTTTTACATCGCAAAAGAATTTCTCCATAGATAAATAAGCTCGATACGAACTGATGCGAGTCGCTTGCAATTGGCAGTGATGCAATCTTGGTCGTCTAGGTTGGAATTTGTTTCGGAAAGGTCGGAATAGTTTGCGTATATTATGCAGATATTGTGTAGATCACGCGCGCGCGCACGCACACACACAAATATATCATTATGTCGTGTAGAATATTGTTGAGCTGTCACAGATTCGGAGAACTCTCGGCTCAGCTTTTCCGAATAAAGAGGCTCATTATCTCTCGGTCATCTCGCCTTACGTGACCACGTGCGCGTCTAATTCGCGTGGATCATCGAATTACGTGCTATCTCATTTCGCAACTGTATAATACATATTAAATTCGATTATAACTCGTAAAAACGTCGTAAATCGCTTACGCCAAATATTTGGACACGAGATTGATCTAAATCTAAATCACTCTATTCCTGCTTTAAGACGATACTTTTCAGCAGGACTCCGATTAAATGCTCTTTGTTTTTCGTTCCTCAACGTTCCTCAACGTGTTTATCGCGTTTGTCGGATGCGCGCCGTACGTATATTATCGCACGCAAACGCATATACATATTTTAAAGATAATGTTCAAATATTAAATTTTTTGCCCTAATATTCTACTCTTAACGTATTTGACTGATCTTTGTCGATCAATTCGATTATTATCGTCAAATTATTTCCGAACGCGCGTTTAAAATACTTAAAAATATACTTGGAATTCCCGGGATACAACGCGCGATAGTCCTCGCGATACCTATATATTCGCGTGTTGGATCTTACCTATATCTGTAGTTCTGTACCTACAGCGCCGCGAACAGCCTAGCGAATTCTGATGGTCGCAATTTTTTAACGATTAAATGAAACGACTTTATAGCTTCCATCCAACTTGATGAAACGTTCTCGAAAATTATGCGCGAATAGAATTTAAAAACGTTACGTAGGTAAGAAGAAACGGCGACGGCGACGGCAGCAACGACGTTTACGATTCGCAATCGTAACGTCGGATCTAGCGTTTCGTTTCCTGTTATGTAAATTTCCATTACGTTACATAATGGTGAATACTCTGGACAGGAAGCTAGGAGTGGCAGGAGTGGCATATTGCGCGTGACATAATTGCGAGAATATCATTCAATGTAATTAGCTTTACGTGATATATCTTCCGTCTCATGCGCGCTACTGGCGCGCAGTTTGTCTTTTTCTTTTCCTTTTTTTTATATCATTCGTAAAAGCTACATGCGTAAAAAAGTTGAAAGAGCGAACAACAGCCGCATCCCGTTTTCGAGAGTTTCGTTTTCGTTAATTTTCGCGCATCTTATCAAGCATTAGCGCGATTGACAAGTTTGTCAGCTTTTAGCGCTAGCTCTTTTGGTCCGTTGCGTTGGTCGTCGGAATATAGGTCGCAAGGTTCAATAGCGTTTTGTTTCGTCCAAACGAATCGGATACTAGGAGCACGCGCGGAGTCAAACAATACGTCGAGTAATTCGACGACGTCGAAGCGGAGCGGAGCGGCATTAGTGTAGCGTTAGCTCGTTTCTGTCGGTGTCACATTTTCAGAGGCCTCCGACTCCAAGACCATCCAGGCCTCCACACAGCACAGCCGTGAGCCGTGACCAAGGCGTTTCCCCGCAAGATTATTCCGAGACGTTCCTCTTTCTTCCCGCCGCGCCGTGCGCCACGTGTTGGATAGAATTACTATCTCGACTAGACCAGTTGCGAGCGATACGTAGTGTGGCTCGAGGCGAAGGACGAGTCTGTAAAGGCGCGTACACACTTGCAACGGAACATCGTAACTGCAACATAATCGTAAATAAGATCGGAGTGATGTTGCTGCGCGTATTTGAGATAAATTGTCGCCGGGACGTCGCGCGTCGCGAACAAGAACGAATCATTCTTGCATCCCATTATATTCGGTACCTTGGCTTTTCTCTATTCTCAATTTCTCACGCTTTAATGCTTTAATGACAATAAAGATGACATTTTTCTCTCGCACTCGTCGTTGCTGCAACAGTGCAACATAAATGTTCGCGGCAAAGTTACCCTGTGCGTCGTACCGTCCCTTGTCGGTATTTCTGCGACAGAAATCAGAAATATTAAATATTATAATAAAAATTATAGAAAAAAAATCAGAATTGTCATAACAAAATGAGAAATGAGAATGCTTGGCTTGACATAAGCGAGCAATAAATGAATGTGACACCAGACGAGTGCGAGAGCAAAATGTCATCTTTATTGTCATTAAAGCATTAAAGCGTGAGAAATTGAGAATAAAGAAAAGCCAAGGAAAATAATGAGACGCAAGAATGTTTTTGTTCGCGACGCGCGACGTTCGGTTCGACACGGTTCGGGCGACAATTTATCTCAAATATGTACGCGCAACATCACTCCTATCCGATCTTATTTACGATTATGTAGCAGTTACGATGTTCTGTTGCAAGTGTGTAGACACCTTAAGACGACGTCGACGGGACGCAGGGCCGTATACTACGCTATCGCGAACGCGAACCCGACCGAGAGACGAGAGAGGCCAACGACTGTCTTGGTGTTCCACTTTTGTCTTCGTTCACACTTCTCTTCGTTCTCCTCAATCGTGTCGCGCACGTAACGGAACGTTTCAATTTTTGCTCGAGGCAAATCACCAGGAAGAACGTTTCGTTTCGTCTCTCGCGAGTTTAACCTCGATCCACTTGTCGGCTCTTATTTCCTAAAAGATGTATCCACACTACCCGCGGGTGGTATCCGCGCCAGTTGTCAGGAGCCAGGAGCCAGGAGGTCCTTTTAATCCTAGCTAAAGAGATTTGTCTCGTCGTTTATCTGGAAAGAACGTCCAAGAGTCACATGTTACCTTGAAAAAACGTGCGGATTCGAGTGCTCTCGTTGACGTGTTTTGTTGCTCTCTTTAACTCTTTTTAACGCGGCAGAAGAGGAACGTTCGTTTCCAAGAACTTGACCTTTCCACGCAGATTGCACGCGTCCAACTCGAATCTTACGCCCAGAAGGTATTACATTCAGGTATAGAAGAACGCATTATCGGAGGACCAAGGATAATAAGAACTAGGTAATTGTAAGATTCGGAAACACGAGACGTCTTTTTGCTAGAGAATGCAAGAGTCGATGCATTCGCGCTGATCAGCGCTGATCGAACGTAGTAATCGCCGCGTCCTCGTAAGCCGATACATATGGACTCGAGCTCGAGTTTATGTCGTTATATCGTTGTATTAGAATCAATTTATGTAACATTGTGTTTTAAGCTTCGACCCCCCCGTAGACGGGCGATAAGGAGCTTCTTATTCAGCTCGGATTAAGTTGCCCTCGGCACACGAACGCGTCACGAGCGGCGAGACTGGGCGAGACGCGCATGTGACTCTCCTCTCTCTTACCTCGCTCACGTCGCAACACGAGACTAAACTAAACACACTCACGGAGCAAAACAAAGAACGTCGCCGCGCGAAAATAGACCACCGTCGTCGCATATCTTTTATAATTTATAATACAAGATCCCCCGGACGACCGAACGTACTTCCGTAAGATCAGACTTTGCGTGCAGACTTGCTTCGTTAAATCACTTTCGTACATCCCGTTCCCGAGACAATTAATAACTCGCAAACGCAAAGATTTAAGCACAGATTCGGAAAATTGCCAATAATTGATTGGCGCGTTATTGTAATGTTGTTGTAAAATTAAAAATTAGATGTCGACGAGATATACCGATTTTCCATGCGTGTTCCGTAAATATGTGGAGAAATGAGTCAAGCTCGCGCTGATTCATTTCGAACAAATCGGACCCGCGAGTTTGGGCTATTCTAGAATTCGCTACGTTTTCCTCAAGTCAAGCGTAACGATTAACGATCGAACAAAATCTTGACGATCCATCCAGTTGTAACTGATCGATCGTAATCAACTTGACGCAAGGGAAGGGAAAATGTCATTAATTTCAATTTATATGCGAGCTAACGTGTTCGCGTTTGTTTTTAAAATTGAGCCTCTCGTAAATCGCCTCGCGGGATAAAAATGCAAAACTTGGGGATAGTTTCCAACATAAACGCACAGCGTACGAAGCTGCGTCGTCGCGCGAATGACGTCTGTCGAGCGTCGGTCGTCCGCTTAAAAATAGTATCAGGCGAGGGGGATGTCGGAGAGTTTTTAAACGGATCGAATATCCCCTATTCCGAGCCGGTTTCCAAAGGACGACGAATGTTATATCCCCGCTGTGTAGCCGCAGGAGCGTCGCCCTGCGGGAGGAAAGAAAAAAGATATTCGAGACGCCAGACGAGACGCTAGGGTGGACGACCGATGTCACTGACCTTGGATAACGATCGCTAATGTCTACGGGAACCACTGCGAGCGGGGGGCCAGCGGGGCCAGCTGGGATTTTAGAGGGGAGCTACGCAAATCTGTTGGTGCTCTTGGCGCATCTTGACAAAAAGGGGCTTTTTTCTACTTTTTTATTGCCTCGACCCCTACTTTCTCATTGTGTTACCGAATTTTAAAATTTACACACGCTTTATCGCCTATATGAAACAAAAAAAAATCACTTAGCCTTTTTAAGTTAATATTTTAAGAATAACAAAAGTTTTTTTAATTTATAAATGCGCTAAAAATTTGTGTGTGCATGCACGCGCGCAAATTGCCATTGCATGTGCTCGACAGAGTTGTTTCGCGGTAATACGTTACTCATTTACAACAGAGCATCATTCCATATTAATTGTATCATTGACAGTGGCGATTCTTAGTCCAAGGTGGTTTCTTATCATCCTTCGCCTGGTAACCTACTGACCTACTTGAAGTATCGATTTTAACGTACACCTGAGACCGCTGGTGCTCGCGACCGCTTTCGTTATCTACGACGCGGATATTAAAATTGCGTTCTCCTTAAATCAGTTATTCCGCAAATACTATGTCACGAGTGCTGATTGGATTGATCAAATCTATTCATATTAAACAAAGTGTGCGAATTTTTGTTATTCTTTCGATGAAGCTGTGCTGCAAAGCAAATTATTAATGCTATCAGTGTAGATTCGAGTAGCCTCTCCTTCCCCTCCATGCATCTTCGTATTTCTCAATTATCCGGAATTCACAACTGTTGTACTGATTATTTCTGATTATTTCGAATGGTATTATCTGAGGACTCGAAATGTGAGCGATATCGTCGGTACAAAGATACTTGATTAAATGATATTTATTTTTCGTAAAGCTATCACTCGTGCGCATTATTACTTATCTTTTTTGCATCGTTTTTAAGAGAAATTGTCGCTTTAATGTAAATAACGTAAATAAGGAAATGTCGAACAAACGGGAAAGATGGACAATCCGATAGACGAAAATCTTGTTACCGATGTTAACGCCGTTATGAACGTTGCCTAATAACGCGCGGTTCGTCGCCCTATGGCTCATTCAACCCCGCTGCTTCATTGTCGTCCGTCTGGAAAACCGTTGGTGGTGGCAATGATGAGTGGTGAGTGGTGGCAGGAACGTCGGGAAGAAACGGCAAAAGTCGCAGGAGCGGAGGCATAAACGTGGCACAGGACCGCGATGTAACGTAGAGAAGAGATGTACGTCATACTCTCGAGTAGTCGATTACATGCTGGGCTACGTTCGACTTTTATATCGCTGTCGCGTTGTATATATCTCTCGTCAGTATCATTGTATCTCCAGGAAGGAATGATTGACGCGCGCGCGGGACTCCCTAATCACTAGTCCCATTTTGAGATCATAGTCGGAGCGCGCTAGCATGTTAGCGCGCTCCTATACTACCGTCGACCGTTTCCCGTTGTTTAGTAGATTCGCACGCGTACGCGCGTCTCCTACGCGAGTGACGACAGTGACATCACAGGCCGACCGCCGACGTCATAACGCCTCCTCCTGACCATGCTCACCGCGTATTGATCCCTGGTGACGTCACTGCGGCCCTTCGTCGCCAAATATTTTTTTCGATCGCGCATCTACCCCGCAGCTGAAAAAAAAATAAGTATCGTGTTATATTATCGTTACTAACTAACAATAAAGATTTAAGTGCAAACGCATCGCCACGCGTGGCGGATTATCCGAGTAGCTCTCGTGCGCGGTGCGGCGCGTTGAATAATTCTCAGAAACAGGAAAACTTTTCGTACCCGAAGGACGGGTGGTCTCTCGAGCGGTACCAGGACGTTATCTCGCCGTGTATAGATCGACCACGATGTTGACAATGTTAACGCGTGTCTGCAGGGGCTGCAAGGGGGGAACTCGTCGAATTCCGTTGGACGCTTCTCCGTATACTCGCATCGATCCGCGCGAGTTCTCCGAAACGACGCGCATCGAGTTGCATCCGCCGAGTCGACAAGTGTCCAAGTCGCACGTATCCAGCGACATATGTACGCTACTGTAACGATCTAGTCGGTTATCCGGCTCGACGAGTTTTGACATCATAGTTTGACGAGCGATCTTGTTTTCTCTTGATCGCGTAGCGAGAATGACCGTGAAAGTCGCGGGCGCTTACCGATCGACATTCGGACGGACCGCCCGCGCCGGCGACGTTTCCATATACTTTCTATCCTCGAGCGGGAAGCCAGGAAGACAATCGCGTGCGCGCGCGTGGCGTAAAGGCATAAACGATAAAGATGGCCGATCACCGATCGGTACCGAGTTATCGAGCTTGCGCGTGGTGGCATGGTAAAAGAATCCGTGCAATCTTATGCAATCCCATGCAACAAGACGCAATCGTCGGACAGTTGTTGATTTCTGATTCCGTTTCGCTTCCTCGCGATGCTCGCTGTATCGCAATCATAATCGCGATAATCGTGATTTTATTTATTCCATTAATGGACGATTATAGTGATTACGGAAATACGTATTGCCGCGAACAAGTTAACGATTAGCGATTTATTCGTTCCTCTTCTTATAGACTATACCGGACTTGAAAATTCGATATGCTTTATTACGTGCCATTTGGCACGCGTTCTCATCGATCGGTATTGAAGTCGGTCGATCGGCCGATCAGGCGATCAGCGTCAACCGCTTTGGAAATCGGAGCGCGACCGTGCTAGATTTCAGCGATAGGAATAATTCTGGGACGAAATAATATCGCCGATGCAAAAGTCGGAAACGCGATATTTACGTAATTTTGATGCGGTCCGAGTTTTTACCGAGTTTCAACCGTAGGTACGCCGTAAAAGGCGAAACGTTACTGTTGCGAGAACGGACGACGGACGACAGCGGACAGAGTCGAGGAACATTGCGCGGAGGAACATTGCGCGTGGAATGCGTTGACATATGTGGTGCGCGAGTGCGTGCGTATGTGCGTGCGTGCGTGGAGGGGATCAGGATGACGAGTGCTCGCTCGATGAAGAGAAGGGTGGAAGCTGTCTCGACACGCCGTGCTATTTTGATCGCCACGCTGTGGCTGGCCCAGATTCGACGCGACTGCCACGACGAACGTACGATATCAGCCGCGCGCTCGCTGGGCCTCACGGCTCGCCGCTACTTTAATCTCGCGATTCACGCCTCTCGTGAAATCGGTACAGTTATTGCGACGTCATTCGAGAGTTCTCCGTAAGCCAGGAAGAATGTAAATTTTTCGCTCTCCGACCGATCACGAATCTAAATCTAACAATAAGATAATTAATGCGCTAACGTGTACAAGATTTTATTTGAAACTCGTCGAGAGAGAGGGAGGGAGAGAGAGCTCTGAATCTCCTGTCAGTCACTTTGACAATACGGAAATGGACAATATGAAGAATACGATTTTGCAACCTGAGTCGTAAATTTGGAGTGGTTTAGCGAAAGTGCACGCGTGCGCGACATTAAGATGTGACTTTGTTGGTGATGGTGCGGTGATTTTCTCACATTGCTAACGACCGTTCTAACAATACGCCAATTGTTTTACGCTCAGATCTTAAATTATCTTGAAACGCTTCCGTGACCTCGGACTTGCAGACTTCTTATCAAATGACCGTAAGGTAAAGTTGTTGGACGATAATTGCCAACGTAAACGCGCGTTTAAACGCGTGACTATAGTTTTCGGACTGGTACAAACGAGAGTAATCTGAAAAATAAATATCATTATAAGCACATTCTTCTCTTCATCGCTCGTGAAAATTCAATGCTCGTCATTTACTTTCTTCTATCTTTTTTTCGCTACACACAGGTTTTAAGTAAATCACGAAAACCTGTTTGCTAGCATATAATTTTTCACGCGTGCAAAGAGTAAAGAGATACCGCTTTCTCACGGTAGCGAAAGGATTTCGTTAATCTAGCGGTCAAGGAAAATTTCAGTTCCGGTTGATGCAAATTTCTTCTTTCGGAGAAAGAAGCGGGAGCTATTATCGGTACTCGAAAGTTCGCGAGTATCATGCGATAAACGTGACATAGCGCGGCTGTCGAAAGCGACGATACGTTAATAGAACGAAGGCTGATGATGGAATCGCCGAGTTTTCACATGCTTTCGAAATAAATACAGTTATACGGTATAAACGTTAAACGTGAGTAACGTTGCTTTACGCGGATGAAAATTGGCACGGTAATAACAGCTGTTTGTCAACGACGAAAGGTTTGAAAGGAAATATCGATCGATATGTATTGGTCAATTACCGTAAGAAACTTCCGCCTAAATAATAATGATAACGATAATAATGACGGAAAATTGCATTCGAGACTGCCACGTCGCGTCGTGAGTATTAATACGTGTCGATTGGTAAAGACGCGATAATTAACCCAGTATTTGACTTTCGTCAAGATGATTCATGATTTTCGTTTTTCTCGCGACAAAGAAAAATCACGGACGAGTTGTAAAGTCATCGATAATATCGCGATATCGTTTGCGACAATTATGCAACGTGTTGCATGAGTTGCAAAGTACTACTGTTCTTTCGAGACTTAAATTGATATTCGATATTGATACATATATCTTCCCTTTGCCGTTTCACCGATGTCGGCTACGTTATAATTATTCGTACAATTTACAATGTCACAAAATTGTCTTGTATCTAGAGATTGGGTCGAATGTCGAAATTTTCCTTCGATAGAAACGTTTAATACATCGAGAGACACAGATAAATTCTTATGTCTCTCAATCCTGACTCCTGACCCACGATTTCTCTCGTCTCGTTTTGCCTCGTCGCCTAGCCTTTTCTCCGCTCCTCTTCTCTCCTCTCGTCTCGTCTCGTCTCGTCTCGATACCTATGTATCGAATAGCCCATCTGCGAATGTCGCACTTCTTTGACGTTCAAGTGGATAATATTTAAGGATAAAAATATTCTGCGTATAAATACTCAACGCATTTATTTTCTCCCACGGAAACTTCCATTATATACGTTCTATCGATAGAGGTGTAGAGCAAACGATTTTTGTCGCCTTGTTCAGCTTGTTCTTCGCACGTCGCTTCGGCTTGCGGTCTGTCCGACAGCGTTCGCGACGTAACTACACGCAAATAGAATTTTGTTTACTATCACGAGCACTAATGCGTCGTCGATCTTGCGACAGTCTCTGACGATTCCGGTGATGAATACAAGCACGACGTGGTTTCAATCGCGCCAATTTCTCTATGCAAGACTATAAATCTTTTACGTTGCAGTGATCATCGCATTTGTAAAAATCACGCAATTCTAGCGTAGAAATTTTGCAGAGGCAGGGAAATGTGAAATTCTAATGTGAGATTCAACTTGCGAGTTGGATCGCGAGGCAAAAATTATTTCAATCAAATTATGAAACATTGTAAAGAAAAAAATCAGATTCAATTTAGTTTCCAAGATATTTGACTCTCTCTCTCATCCCTCTCTTGTCTCGATCGATTACATTAATTAGACACGTTGTGTATATATGAGTGAACCGGTCGGTTTGTTTTCTTAGCCGCTTAGCGAATACATCGCCATCGCGGCGACATTGCATGTTCATACAACACGATGACAATTGCGCACCGCGCAATTTATAAAACACGCGACCATCTTTCGCATAAATCTTCTGATAATGTTGAATAAATTCTCTGTATAGATTCGATAGTGTCCGGACATATGTATTTTTAAATTTTCTCGACGAATCGTACAACGCGCGGCTTTTACGTGTTCGTCATCAAAATTCAGTACATCGTTGCGATTCTTACGTTATTTTTAACATATTCTTTTGCCACAGTTTTTTCATTTCTTGCTACATATTCCTGTTACTGTATGTACGTAGAAAATTGCATGCTGAAAAATAAGATAAAATATTACTATACGTATTTGCTGATTTTTGTGTAAACGAATGCGCGTATATGTTTAGTTTTCATTTTTTCTGAAGAACCTAAATGAATCATTAATAGGGAAACGTACATACCGTTTAGAAGAATTCTCGGAAGATTGTTAACGTTGTGCAAAGTTGAGATATGTCATCTACATAAAGTGTAAATTGAGTTTCCACATATCCTAACGTTGTTCTACCAAGTCCGTTTATGGTTTACGCGCGTCACATAGCCTAAGTAGGTAGACTGATTCCAGTAATTTTATGCCTTGGGATTTTTTTTTATATATCTGATAGGTTTTCGTACAGCCCCTTTATGATCTTTATATGCGACCAATTTTTTACAAGTCGAGCCATCAGATGTCTAGTTCCAGTTCAGTAATTGAAATGCTGCTACGTACGGTACACATTTTTCAGCAATTCTTTCGATCTCTGAATCGAAATTGGAAATTTCCGAGTAGATACATGCATGCAGATAGAGAGAGAGAGAGAGAGGGGGGGGGGTGGGAGCTACACCCACGCATCCACGAAGGCACACATAGATTCAATGGTATCATGTGAAAGAAATAGAATAGAATACAGTCGTGTGGCGGTCCATCGCGACGCCATCGTGATGGATTTGGCCTTGGCGGCGTTTCACGAAGCGCGTTACAGCCCGCGCGCGCTCTCATTCGAGCTTCTCTTCACCTGCCAATTTCGGTTATTCTGGTGCATATATGCTTGGTTGTCGGTCGGTCATACTCTTTCTCGTCAATCAGCGACGCTCGTAATACGTCGCATATCGACAGCTCGGTTACGCAAAAGGGGGAGCTTTCGCAAATCGGTCTCGGCGAAAGATCGAGAGGTCAACTACGCGCGCTGTCGACAGCGCAAGCTTGGCATACGACAACTAAAAACTGCGATCTAAAGTCCTACCGTAGCATCCTTAATTTAAACATATATCTCAAAACGTTTCTTCCGCAACCTGGTCCTTCAACCCGCGTCCCCGCCCCAATGACATTTAATCGATTTTAATCATTCGTCAATTTTAGTCAAAACGAAATTGCTTAAATTCATTTAAGAAATACTATATCATTTTGACGAATATCTTGTGTTATGAATATAATACAGAATACAGAGATGTAGAGATGGAAAGAAAGAGACGAGAGTGCGATAACGAATTAGTTTTCGCACTCTCGAGCTTTCAAGTCTTAAGACGCTCGAGAAGAATTGCGAATTGGCATCAGGCGCAACTTTCTTACTAGCGCGTGACCGCGCGCCGCGCGAAAGTTCGCTTTGCAATTGTCATGTGCACGTATGACGAAAATAGCGCGCGATGAAAATGATTGAAAATACATTTTATTTTATTGCGTAACTGAGTCAACCGAGAAACACGTGGTCATATTCGTCTTTGATGCTGTGTTGCAGTTTCCTGGTGAGTGCATCCTCACATACATGGAGTTTCAGTTGGATAGCGCAGAATACTGCCAGGCTCAACACAAATAGAGAGACACGCCCATACTCCCTGACAATTATTAGATATCGTTAGAGCAGGAAAGAGGGGAAAATCTTGGAAACACCTTGGAGAGGGAGGAAGAAGGATATTTAAGTAGTAGAGAATTATCACATCGGGGAAGCCAGAAAGATCATCAACTAGTCATCACGCAAGACATAGAAGAATTTAATAGAAATTTATTAATTTACCTTAGTAGATGCAAGCATCGTAGATACTGAGCGCACCTGTCACAGGGAGCACCCAGTGCCAAATAGGTAAGCGTAGAAATCCCCAAGGAAAGCTCCGGAACAAGAGCCAATAATAATTATGTACATGTACATTTATTATTACCTACTGATTATAATTATATCGATTTCAGGTAATCTTCCGTGAATTATAGTCGAAAAGTCTCAAGTGGGAAGAATTAAAGCGCATATCAACACCGCCTAATGTAACGTAGCCCTTACTTTTTCGGCCAAGTTCGCACCCCGACGACCCTACCTAAAATCTACATGTAAAACCCACGGTTCTGTCCTCTGTAAAAAAAATAAAATATCTATTAATTAAATGAAAAACAACTTTATAAGACTGACATTTAATGGGCTAAGTTGTCAAATCCAGCCTTTGTCGCTTCGTGTAGTGTGGCACGCGTACGAGATTCTAAGAGACAAGTTGTACAAGATCTTTAAGAGTTAAAAACAATAAGAGAGGGTACAGATATACAACCATCTCTGCGGTTAACAAGGAAATGAGCAACATGAGGGTAAAGGATATCAGACCGGCGCCCGCCGAGATTGAATACAAAAACATGAAGTTCCTCATTACTGATCGGCCCAATGATCAAACCATCCATACCTTTATTCAAGTTAGTATACGAGCGAAACTGTCCAAGGCATCGTCCAAGAATCTTTATTTTTATCATTTATTGTTATGTCTGATAATCTAAATTGCATATAATTACGTTTCTCTAATAGGAACTGAAAAAGCACAATGTAAAGGAGGTGGTGAGAGTCTGCGAACCAACGTACAAAGTAGAGGAACTCAAATCAGAGGGGATCAATGTGATAGATTTGGTATTCGACGATGGTACATTTCCACCGAACGAGGTAAAGGTCTTATCTTTCGACTGTGTTGCGATAAAAGTGAAGGGGACAACTCCAACTCGAATAAATGTCATTGTCATTGTCATGGTCATTGTCATTGCATATTGCATCTTCCGTTACTCATCCATATCGACATTTTCTAGGTGGTGGATGAATGGTTTGAGTTGCTAAAGAACCGATTCCGAGAATCACCTGACGCGTGTGTGGCGGTGCATTGTGTCGCGGGTCTTGGTAGAGCGCCAGTTTTGGTTGCGATAGCTCTCATCGAACTTGGGCTCAAGTTCGAAGATGCTGTTGCTCTTATCAGAGAGTAAGTCATCTTGCAATCTGTATCGCTCAAACAGGTGGAATGCGCGTCACTACAAAATGCAAAATAAAAAGTGGAAATTGTAATAATTTCCTTTCTTTGTTCTAGAAAAAGACGAGGCGCCATAAACGCGAAGCAGTTAACTTTTCTTGAAAAGTATCGTCCTAAGTCTCGATTGAAGCTCAAGAACGGACAAAAAAATTCCTGCTGCATCCAATAGATCAAAGAACTTTTAGAAAAGGGGAAGAGAAGATGAAAAAAAATTCACCAATTCATACTGATTGGTATAAATGTGTAGAATTTTGCGCCTGACAACAAGTGGCATATTGTAGCAAATCTGTTCTGAGTGGTCTATCACTGGAAATGCAACGGTAATAAGTATCAACCAATTTTGAGGCATATTTTGCATTATCTAATTTTATATTCCGAAAGGAGCCATCAACGATGGGAAAATTCGCTTCAAAATCGTTGCTATTTCCTTTTAAAATAAACTGTTATTTTTGATACTTGATCAATATTGACCATGGAAGAACAAAAGTTAAGTCTTGAAATGGTAATAACTATCTTTTAAAAAAAATGATTGACTATATTATTGCCATTTAGCCTTACTGATTTGTAAATCGTGACGCGAGAATTATTCGCACATGTACAAATTCGTACATTATGTAATATATATCTCATCTTTTTCTCGATACGAGACCAAAATTCTTTATAAACAATTGTAAATGAAAAGGAAAATATTGATTTATTTAATTAGAGAAATGAAAAATGTAGGGAAATTGTAATTGTAATGAATGTAACACATCCATACATTATCGATTTGTTATTTCATTACGATATTAAATTATGTTGCGCGTGTGATACACACATACGCAGAGAGGGAGAGGGGGGGGGAGAGAGAGAGAGAGAGAGAGAGAGAGTAAGAGAGCGCGCGAAAGAGAGAGAATATTTACAATTTATTAAATTAAATTTCAAGATAAAATAAGATTATTATAAAGAAACAAATGCGTTTCTTTATACAAATGTCAAGATGTGTAAAACTAGAATCCGAATCAGAATTAATGTCTATATACAATTCTTTTTAAAGACATTTTCTTTTTAAAGAAAATATATCAAGGCAATCTGCTTTGAATGTCAAACATAATACTACTCTTTAGGAAGATTTTATATACATTTTCCGCAGCATGCGCTCGAAATAAAATGAAGATACGTGTATATGTATTCTTTTCAAAGAACGGCTTTCTTCAGAAAGCTATTTTCGAAACAATGTATCAGCCGCAACTTTGCAAAAATATGAAATTCCGAGATGCTCGACATCAAAATTATTTTTATACCGAATCAAGACATAATAAAAGATTATTAATTTTACGCTAAAGGAGTACGTATGCATGTTAAATGCATCACACTTGCAAAACATGATATTGTAATGTACTAAACTACTATCTTCTTTTTCTTTTTTTCTTCTATTTTTATCATATGCATTGTGTATATACGGAATTCTGTTAATTACAACTGACATTGATTTTAATTAACAAAACATTAGACAGCAATAAGTTATGCTTGGATTACACATTTTAATATTTGGCAGAAATATTTGATAGATAACACTGTGCAGCATTAGAGCTATAAGATATTTCAAATTAAATTTCTTTAATTTGAAGAACAAAAGAGAAAGATATTGCGTTGCATTTCCAATGGCATGCCGAATCGCTGATGGATGTTTTTAACTCTTATTGGACTTGGAATCTGCGTTAACTTGAATGATGGATAATGAGAAACTAATGTGAAGCAAATCACTCCAGAGCTGTATATCACGTATTACCGTAGCTCAATGACAATTTTACCAAAATCTTTGCATATCTAACTTTTAGTCGAAGTAGATTTTTCAATCTGATACAAGCATATTATGTAAAGTCATCATCGTCTTCTATCTTGGTAAAATTGTCAATGATGCTGTGTACGCCACACTAAACTGTGTTCAAAGGATAGAAAAATTCACTCGTAAAATAATAACAAATGTAATAATACTTAGAACATTTCACGCGTGTCTGCTGATTTCATGTGAATGTACGTTACTTTGTATTCGTATGTTGTCCTTGCTTCTGATTGTCCTGCTCAACAATGGGTGCGTTCCGGAAATGAAACTATTGCACAATGGTTACGCGGCAATAAAGTCTTGTTGCTGTATAACGCTACGTTCAACCAAGTAAATTTAATTGCTGCGAGACACCCGAGAGACCCGCCGCACTGTCGAGCACCAGAACGACAGTGTCAACAATGATTACGTATCGTTACACGTTTGTTAATCGTGTATTGGCAATTTACCTCTTCTAACAAACGATGACTAAACAGAATCGATTGGTAATCGATTACTTACTTGCAATTAGCTACTAAATAAACGACAAGAGACAACTTTAATTACTCGTACATATTCTTTAACGAGTGATAATAATGGAGTACATTCACTGCAATCGCAGACTCGAAACGAAATTAAAATCTGGTACATCTCCTTTTTTGTAATATTAAAAACTGCAATATTTTTTACCAGAGGATGGGACGAGGGATATTCGGATATATATTATATAAAAGCAAATGAGATCCAACCTTAAATGCTAAAGTACCATTACTTTCACCCGTTTAATTCTAGTTCAATTATGATAATTAAAGCAATTTAACTTGATTTTTTAAATACAAAACATTTTATTGGAAAGAAATCGTGCCGATATTCATGACAAAATAGATATTATTATTTTAAAAGTTACCAGTATAATTTTCATCGTTTCTTTAATTATTACTCTTGCGCATCGATTCACTTCTTCAAGGTATATAATTAAATCGCTAAATAATTTATAAATATTATAAATATCTTATTATATCTGTGATATAATTTTCTTTATCTGCATAAAAAAGTATAGACCGCGGAAGCAGAAGGATTGTGGTTATTGAAGCTGTGATGCTAACAGGTGTAGAAAATTATGCACACCCGTTACTGTTTTATTTGAAATAAATTAAATGTTCAATTACGATATAACAATAATGTAAAAATTGTTCTGCTGTGCAATAACGCTTATTAACGCTTATATAAACGATAGTACGCATTCCACACAGTGTGGAATGTTTTATTTCTCGAAGAAATGAATCGAACCGCTGCAAAAACTAATATTACTCGAAAACAAATGCAATTGTAGTTAAAATTATCTTTTTTAAATAGCTACACTTGATATGGGTCTAGATAATACAATAATTTTATGTATTGATAAAGATCTCTTGTGTTTAATCATATTTCTAATGTGAATATTTCAAGGGAGAACAATTTAGATAGCAAAGAAAATCCTCTATTTTGAACCGACATAATAAAATAAGAACAATCACTCTCTACAAATTGATTAAACAAGAAATAAAAGTAACGAGTTAGCGCAATTTAAGCAAAGATTACTGTTTAATTTTTGAATATAATTTCCTATCTATCGCATTACACAATTCCTTTTAATTAAATTAAAGACAAGAAATCGTTTTGTTACATTGTAAACATCAGTAAACGAAATAAAAAGGAATGGAAGTTGTTTTGTGAAAAAAAAGAACGTTTTATAATAATTCTTATACCCTACTGATGCTTATTGTATAAATTTTCCAACTTTACACCTCTCTTCAGAGAAGCATGATATATGTATCTTTCATGTACGGTTCTTTATATGTATGTACAAACAGTTCTTTACAATATGTTAAAATATATTGTAGAAGATGTTAGCGAAGGAGCATATTATACAAACATACTCTGTAACATGCTTAGCAACTGTCTGCACTCGTAACCTTTACCTTCATTTTCATTCAAGTTACATTTTTTTTTAACGCATCACTGAAACATATCGTCATATCCTGGAGGAGGTAAATGGTCGTCGCCGGGTCTACGGAGACGGTGTGGTCTCGATGGATTCAACTCTGGTGGACCGAAAGGACTGAATCTTGCACCAGGTGGTATCGCACCTCTACAATATAACGTTTAAATTGATTCTTAAATTAGAAAATAGATCCTCTCGCACTTAAAGTAGCACACTAATCATAGAACATACGGCGGCAATACTCCAGGTACTCCTAAGCCACTCGGTGAGCGTCCAATTAGACCATGTCTTGTGTTAAATGGATCGAATATCATACCACTGCCTTCTCCAAATGGATCGAGATCTCTAACTCCTACTCTCGCAGGATCATGTTCAGGTCTAATGATAGAAATAAATAATTAAATTAACTATACACCTGCTAGATCACGTTAAAATGGAACAATGTAGAAAAATTTAATAATAATTGATTGAAAATTGTTATAATTTATAAATTATATCGACATTTAATGTATGTAGAGCAACACACATGTTTGTACATATATACGAGTATGTATACTATAGGCCAATTCCTTTTAGTGACCCAAGTCGACATAAGTATCGTTCTGTCTTTGTTATTCATTGAATGCCAAGAAGGATAGAACGATGTTTGCATTGACTTGTGTCACTAAAAGGAATTAGCCCTATATTATTACACGTAATAATGGAAAATAATTAACGGTCACGAACTCTCTCGAAATGCTGCATTTTGAATTCTTTTCACTTGAAGACCTAAACTAATACAAAAAGTCATATAGGGACAATAATTAAATTGATATTGATTTACCGATATGATGGCTGATAAATGGGTCCTATGGGCCCCAATGGATGATGATCATTGCGCGCTGGAATCCTGTTTGTTTCGGAGGAACCACCGTTATTTGGTACGGTTGTTTGAGTCGCTGCGTCATTAGAACATATCGGGCTTACAAAATCTTTTTGTATATTATGTAAGATTGCCTGATAGTCTGGTATTGTAATCTCTAAAGGTCCATGTAACGCAGATACAGTTTTCTCGATAGGGAACGGAATACTAATTATAGAATTATCGTGGTGCCTCTATAAGAATGACATTTTAAATATATAATATTTCAGGCGATCACTGTTACTTAATTAATTTAGAAATTTTGCTGTCGCATCATCATGTAAGTTACCATCAAGTTCAACAGTAGATCTGTATCCGACTTGATTCCAAGAAGTACATGTAATTTTCCATCTCTTACATAACGTAATGCATAATTGGGACGTAGATTCCATTCTGTTGGGAGTAATTCGGATCCTTTCTCGGATCCATCAAACACAACCTAAACAATTGTAAATTTCAACGTCATTTTAAGATAATTACAACGTATGACATAATATGACGCGCATTATCCACATATGTCCGAAATTCTCGTCAAACGATTGAATAATGAATTTAACGTGCTACGCTTGATAATCGTGATACTACTTGATGCGTCTAATCTAATCTAATATATTCGGCAACAGTCTTGAAAAAATATTTTCACTCGAATCTAAAAAAGTTGTACCTAGAACAAATTTGTTCACAAAATTTTTATATAAAAATATATTACCAAAACTTTATACATGTATAGGTTAGAATTTTGAAAAGACTATTACGAAAGATGCTTTTAAATGTAAGACGAATGTAAAATGTGTGGAAATTCGGTATTATCGCATAGGACATCTATCTTATCGTCAGAACTTACTTCATCTCCGATACCAATGCATCTAAATCCAGACTTTATCAAGTACCAGTGCACAAATAAAATTATCACGTCTTCTTTCTTATGGATATCATCGTGATAGAGTTTTTGGAAGAGCTCGAAGCCGAACACGCTATTTACATCGGTCATCCTGATAATCTGTGACAATCGCCGATAGCTTGCAAATTTGTCAAGCGCAGGCCACTACCGTTACAGAACAGACTACACCTGTGTGTCGTATGTCGTGTGACGAGTGACTGATGTGACTGAATTGTAAAATGTAAATGTGAATATCATTAATTTCGTGCACGCATTTGTCGAGTATAGGTTATGGGTGTACGTATGTATCATACACTGCCCAGTCATACGTTTTAACGCTACAATTGGCTACAATGCGAACGCGCTCATCTATTCTATTCTACGCTCAATAGAATTCTCCACTTCCATTTCCATTATTCCATTTTCCATGAGTCACGTGTCGCGCCGCGCGCGCTTGTTCTCATTCGATAGCTTCGACCGCGCTGACAGGGTTTCCTGGGTTTCCAAACAAACATAAATTTGCGACTAAAATAAATTATTTATATAATGTAGAAAATATATACTGGGGCAACGCGTGAGATATTACAAACTAGACTCAATTAAGCTATATCTTCTGATTTCATTAAAATATACACGTGCATGCAATGCCTGTTGTAAAATAAAATAAGCTGAATAGAGACACACGTGCAATGTGTTTTTTGATCTTTAATTTTATATGTACACACAATTAATTTTATCGTACAATGATTGACAAATTAATTTTTTTACTCTCTAAAATGTCTGTAGCAAAACGTGACATTCCATCTTTTATAACCTGTATATTCAAATCTGTAAATATTTAAAAGCTTTATCAGGTTTAAAACCTTTTATTGTCTTATTAACGAAACCTTGCCGTTTTTTCATCTTCCGACTTTCGATACAATCATATTTGATATATCCAATTTCATAGCATTACAAAAAATTTAGTTTTAATCGCGCGTGCGTATTCTTGATTGTACCAAATGTGTCAAATATGTGCATCTATAAAAAAATATATTTCTTTGAGAATTTAAAGAAAATGCTAGTTATATCGATTGTTCAATATACCTACATATAAATATTAAAGGAGACCAGGAGACCAATCGATATATCAGTATTAATACAATTAATGTAATTCGACTGAAATGTTAATAATCTGAATCGGCATCGGTGTCCATATCATATACAGATTCCGATCGATCACCATCAATTTCTTCTTCGCTCTCGGGCTGCAATTTATCTTTTTGGTCTAAAGCGTATCGCCTCCAAGAAAATCTGTAAAATACATAATTTGTGACTCTCTCTCTCTCTCTTCACATATAATTTTTTAAAATCTCTAATAAAAGTAATATATAAAACTTTATACATGTACCTCGTTTTTTTATCAAAACATTCCTCGATGAAAGTATGAGAAACAATTTTCGTGTGATTTTTGAACTGTTGGTATTTTGGAGTATTTTTAAAAGCACATATCAAATAAGTGCATTTTTTATTAGTTGTATTTGGATCAGGAACATATCTGGCACCCATAGTAAGAGCCTTTCTTCTAATTTCGTCTCTCTGTGGATTGACGTAGCCGCTGAGGGAGAATGTAACGTCGTTGAACAGTTCTTTAAACGGTTTTTTCAGTTTCTTCAGTTTTGCAGGAACGTTGCCGCTTGTTTTCGAAGGAGCATGAGCATTCTCGATGTCTTTGGGCTGTGGCAATCGTCGACAAGTCGTACACAGGTGATCTTGCGAGCCTGCGCGACATTCGGAGCACCTTTGTTTCTTTCTTTCACTGTGTTTTGCACTTGGCGAATTCTCCAACTCGCTTAAAGAACGTTTCTTAGAAGTCGAAGGACTTTGAGTAGGATCTTTCATATTATTTTTATTAGTATCGGCGTTTCGCGGAGGTATAACATCTCCAAAAGGTGTTCTCACCACTTTTTCATTGGCTATATTTGTGGTATTTTTGGGACTTTGATTAAATAACTTATCATAGATATTGTCTCTCTGATCTTTCAGGCGTTGCGGCTGGGTCTTATCACGTTTCCCAAAAACTTCATCGGCTTCTCCAGCTTCCAACTTTTCTAACAACGGCCTCCTCACAAGTTTCTGTCCCTCTTGACACTTGGCGAAATTCTCCATCGAATTTTTCTTGATTCGCTCGCGCAATTCTTCCCTATAATCCGTCTTCGTATCTTCCGCTTTGCCAAGGGTCGTTTCTTTCATCATTTCCATGGGGGTCTTGACGACGCACGGTTGTTTAAATTTAAACTTGCCAAATGCATCCAAGCCTAAATCAACGGTGGAATCTGATCTTAAAATGACATACGATAATCCAAACAATACTTTCAAATTGGCCGATTGCATGCAGGTAACTTTGATTCGATCAAATTTGATCTTCAAGGTATCCGGATTTAATTCTCTTTTAGTAAACAATTGAACTTGATCCTTAAACTTGTCATTTGCAGCTTCATCGTTGGTCATGAACTTGTGGTTGACGATAACTGTCCAATTGTCAGGTTCCGCGGACGTGGATCCAGTGACAATGACGACGCAACTCTGATAATTGCCAATATCGACTCCCGTAACGTAGGAAGGCTCAGCGAGCTGAAAGATGACGTGTGCCAGCATTTCACCTGGTTTGCTACATCGCCACGTAGCTTTCCAATTTTCGGAATTACGTTGAAGAAGATTGGCGGCAGGATATAGCGGATGTTCCGAGGAGCAGCTTATTATCTTTTCGATTTTAACAATCATTTCTACACAAGTTGCTGCCCTCCAAAAATTATATCTGTCCCAGTATCCTCCCTGGCTCCTATCTCCAAGTTGCTCGAAATGCTTCAAAGCTGTCCTCTTTATCGATTCTGTAATAATTGTATACGCGTGATTCGTTGCAAATTCAAGATTAGCGAGAAACGAGAAATTGACAATGTGACAATATGACAATTACCGAATTACCGCCAAAACTGCACATGTGTTCGACATAAATATACGTCACCTACGTCACCTACGTGACCTACGTCACGCGCATAGACCATAGACCTTATAGATACGTATTTACATACATACATATTGGCCTAGTTTACACCGATCTCTTGATACGCGTATCAAATAGTAAATAACTAGTAAATAAGTCTCATTGGCCGCGTCAGAGAGAAACCTGAGAGAGGCCATCCCGGCCT